>NC_041391.1:712135662-712140212 GCF_002162155.2 Triticum dicoccoides
AGGGTTAATTTAGGGGTTTCATATATTGTGTTAGCTAGCTAATAGAGAGAAGTGTCCTCTCTTATCTCCGTGCTTGGTCGACGCTACGTATTATACGTATAGAGAGGACTCGACACGCTAGCTAGTAAGCAAATGAAGGAAACCATTAAGTACACAAGATCGTCATGAACATATACAGAGAGAAGTGATCGACCTCCTCCTTCTCCGAGAGATTGGTCAAACAACAAGTTTTCGTATATCTATCCGACGCTACTAGCTACATATATACAATATAAGATCTCTTACAATCCCTAACATCTGATGTCAAGTTTCACATGGTATTCTCCGGCTGGATTGATGACGTGGTCAAGAAAGAATCCCGCCAATTCCTCTTGAATTGCTTTTATGCGATCTTGTGGTAGGAGTTCATCCCGCATCTGCCAAATCTAATTTGAAGAAGGGGGTCAATACATATATATGAATGAAACTCAACACAAATGATGGTAATAAAATAAAATTGTGAATATTATTGCTTACGCACTTCATAGTTTTTCAGAGTAGCCCCGCTTAGAGGTCGTTGCGTTCTAGATGTACTCGCAAACGTAGTATCCACAAAAATTATTCCCGCCTTCCTGCCACAACCACTTTACGAGAAATAGAGGTCAATCAAACTGATAATCAAGCATTATAAATGGTATTGATGAAACTAGCTAGAATCAATGGGAGATGCGCGGAACTAGCTAGTAGTACTTACTTTCGGGTGTGTAAATCGCAGATCCCCTGGCAGTCCCGGAACTTCTGCGGTGAACACTTTCCAAACCCTGCGAGACAAAGAAAATAATTACTTGATATCAGGAAATGAACAAAGTTGCCGATATGGTGCGATAATGATCAATTGAACCTACTTCTTGAGCATTTCAGTCATGGCCGCATACTCCTTGGGATCTTTTCGTTTTGAGTCTAAGACGGTTACTAGTCCCTGCTCAAGCTTAATCTCTAGGAGAATAAAGTGGAAGCTGCGCACGCATGCATAACTCATCAATTACATTACTATAACCTCGAGTAATAAGGGAAACCGAATATGCAGAAGACAGTAACACTCACTTGAAGTTGTAAGGAAAGAGTATTTTATCTTTGTTTTGATTTTTAAGCAACGATTGTAGCAAGTTGGCCTCGGTTTCTTTCGGATTATATTTAACCGTCCATTTTTCTATGAGATTTGTGTTAATGAACCCAATATCATAGATTTTTGCATTTCTGCATTCGACGATCTTCAATCTGCATAATATAGTGAGGATAATTATATATACATGCAATGAAAGAGCTGAGCTATATAGAGAGACTTAATTACAGAAGTATAGTACTTACAGACAGTAGCAAGTGATGATTATTTTATCGAGGTCCTTTTGATTGAAAAACTGGAAGAACTCCTCAAATGGAACAGACAACAGATCAATTCCAACGAGGTCGTGCTCCTCTTTAACTCTCAGCGTCAAAATATCCTTCCCAGACTTGCAGGTGTCCATGTACCACTTATGGAATCTTCGCATCATCGTTGTTAGAGGAGGATCACCAGGTCTGACGAGAGGCTTCCCGTACTCGTATTTGTGTTTGTCCACCTCCATTGTATCAAAATGTGCATCGTCGGGCAGGTAATCACCGGGATTGGTATCGGGCAGCATCCCCGGCAGATTTGTGACGATATCGCTAGACACCTTGAGCGGGGGGCACGATTGGTTCGCTTGTTCGCCGAGCTGGGGAATTTTGTTCCCACTTCTTCGTTCTTTTAACCTTTTGTCAGTTGAAGTAGTTCCCGACCGGCGCGCTCCTCCCACTGCCTTTTTAAGAGCGCGGACATGGTTGTCATCCAGCGGAGGCGGTGGTGGTCGCTTCAGGTTCTCCAAAGTGTGCTTCAATTTCACCGGATCTATCTTGTCCTTCGGAGGTGGATTTTTCTTTGCAAAAAAGTCCTTCACTTGGGCTTGACAGATCTGCGTGTTTTCCTCCTCGGTCATCTCATATGGTTACTTCTCTAGAGGCTTGATAGATGGACCGAATATGTATTGCCTCCCGCCTCTGGCTGTACTACTAGACGCCGGAGCAGCCGGAGCGGCTACGGCTATCTTCCTTCATTGCTTACGAGGCGGAGAAGGCGGCGGTGTGCTACGACGCGCCGGAGCAGCCGGAGCGGCGGCGGCTGTCTTCCGTTGTTGCTGACGAGGCGGAGGAGGAGGCGGGCTGCTCGGACGCGCCGGCGCAGGCGGAGAAGGAGGCGGAGTGCCGCCACGCGCCGGAACAGCTGGAGAAGGAGGCGGAGTGCCGCCATGCGCCGGAGCAGCCGGAGAAGGAGGCGGAGTGCCCTGATCACTCGCCAGAGGAGAAGGCGGAGTGCCCTGACTCGCTGGAGGAGGAGGCGGAGGCGTCTAGTTCGGAAGGTTGATGAGCTCCTTCCGCCATAGACATGGAGTCTTCAGAGCAAGACCCAGCTGAGTCTCCCCTTCACCAGTAGGGTGGTCAAGCTGGAGCTCCTCAAATCCCTCCGTTATTTCATCGACCATCACAATAGCATAGCCTTGTGGAATCGGAAGGCAGTGAAAAGTTGCGCCGGGTTGAGGAGGTGCAACAGAGCCGATAGCCGCCTTGACTTTGAGGTGCTGCCATTGCGTCATAAGGTGGCAATCTTGAGCCTCCGTGTTAGCATCCACGGGGTAGCTGGGAGCCGTGAAGTCAGGCTGCTGAAGGACCTCGGTGGAAGCCATGCTGCTTCTCCGCTGAGATGGAGGGGTAGCTTCTAGGGTAGCTCCGGCAGGTTGCTGGCTCTGAACTAGTAGTGCTTGTTCCTCTAGCGCTCGTACCCTTGCATTCAGCGGCTGCAGTTTCGTCTGCTCCACTTTCCTCCTCCTCTCCCGGGTTTTGTAACCGCCTGCGCTGGGAAACCCAACCTTCCAGGCAACGGAGCCTGCCGTGCCTCGTGTTTGTCCTGGGTGCTCAGGATTCCCGAGGGTCTGTGTGAGCTCGTCGTTCTCTCTATCAGGAATGATCGTCCCTTCCTGCGCTGTGGCGATATACTTCTGAAGCTTCTTGACGGGTATTTCAAGTTGCTCCTTCATCCAATGGCACTTCCCTGTTTCAGGGTCCAAGGTTCCCCCAACCCCGAAGAACCAAGTCCTTGAACGGTCTGGCCAGTTCAGTGTCTCTGGTTCGACCCCTTTATCAAGCAGGTCCTTCTCAGCCTTGTCCCACAACAGCCGAGCTTTGAGGTAGCCACCTGACCCCGTGCGATGGTGATACTCCTTCTTTGCAGCATTTTTCTTGTTTGTCGCTGACATCTTCTTACTCTTCTCTGATGTCTTGTGGGCCACAAATGCGGGCCAGTGATCTCTTATCTTCTCAAATCGACCAGTGAATTCTGGAGTCTTCCATTTGTCGACAAACGTTGATTTCAACTCATTCTTCCACCTCCTAAATAGATCTGCAATCTTCTTAAGAGCATGAGCCTTGACCAATGGCTCTATAACTGGCTTATCCGGATCCTCCTCTGGCGGTAGGGTGAAATTTGCCTTCAGCGCGGTCCAAAGATCATCTTTATGTCTATCGTTGACAAAAGACACTTGAGGGTCTTCGCTCTTAGGCTTATTCCATTGGTGGATGCTGATCGGGATCATGTCCCTAACAAGAACCCCGCACTGAGCAGAAAATGCTTCCTTGGTCCGGCTGGGTTCAATCGGTTAGCCATCGCCCTTGATTGCTGTGATCGTGAACCTTTCATCCTGGCGCAACCTTTTCTTCGGGCCTCGTCTCGTTAGCGAAGTTTGGCTTGATCTGGAGGGCTAGAAAAGAAGAAAGAAGAGAGTTAATATGTGTACATACCAAAACAATTAATGCATCAATTAGCTAGTTAGCACAGGCTTAATTAATATATATACCTCGCCGGACTTTGCAACATCTCCTTCCTCCGTTCGCTCACCGGAGCCATCATAATCATGTCCTTCCACCTCCATTATTTGATCACCGGAGCCTGCTTCACCCTCTCCTTCCAGACCATCGGTGTCATTGAGAAACAATAAGATATCACCTCCGCCGAGGATTATGTCCCCCAACAACTGTTCTGCTTCGATGTCTCGGTGCTCCATAGTTTCTGCAAATATTACAACATGGCAATTAATATACAAACATGACAGATGGATATATTAGTGCAAACGTAGACCTAGCTAGCTCAACGCTTCTACGGTTTGGGGTGGCCTCGACAACTCTTCTAGGGTTTGGGGTGGCCTAGGCAACGCTTCTAGGGTTTGGGGTGGCCTCGACAACGCTTCTAGGGTTTGGGCCGGACCGCCTCTCTCATTAATGACCGCTTTTTGGTACAAAGTTCAGCAAGAGCCTTCCGAATATCGCTATTTGGAAGGCCTTTGCTGAAATTCGTACCAAAAGGCGAATTATTCTATCCGGAACTCCGTTCCAAAACAACTTTGAAGAGCTTCGTAGCATCATACGCCTGTTACTTCTGACTAATGATGAAGCCATGGATTTCTTCAATACTTTGACAGACAACGTGACATATAGAAGAATAT
>NC_041391.1:712140464-712143482 GCF_002162155.2 Triticum dicoccoides
ATATGAGATCAGAAAAAAATTGGATCAACTTGTGCACATCCATAATGGGGGCATTCTTGATAAATCTATATATGTCAAAATTCAAACTTTGACATATGATCAAACTTTGATATATGTCCACCGCGATATAAAATAATACATAGACTTGTTCGGGCGAGAGGGGGTTGATCGACGTGCCCCCTCATGTCGAAGTTATCGGAGTTATCTTCTAGCGGTTTGGGTGGCCTCGAGAGTTTGTCGGGTAGGGGCGGGAGGGGGTAGGAGATCGACTACGCTTTTTTTCTAGGGTTTGGGTGGCCTCGAGAGTTGGTCGCCCGGTATATCGAGAGGGGGGTGAACATTTTACCTTAGTAACTTAGAAAAAAATGTTATCAGGGAGGGGGTATGTATATCGACCCCCCCTCATATCGAAGTTATCGGGGAGGGGCTATATCGACAACGACATACATATAGCCACATACATATAAAAAATTATATGAACATCCATACATACATATAGCCACATACATATATATGGCTATGAAAAAAATTCATCATATAAAAAAAATGTTATCGGGGAGGGGGTATATCGCAAACTTTGACATAAATGACTTTGATCATGCACAATTTTCCTATACATAAAAATTCTATGAACAAAAAAATCATAAAAATTCTACGAACATAAAAATTCTAACTTTTGCATATTCTTTGCATATATGAACATACATACATAAATTATACATACATGGAAAAAAATGCTATGAACAAAAAAATAATCATATATGAACATTTTGTATATACATCCATATCCATCCATCCATCCATCCATCCATACATACATGAACAAAAAAAATGCTATGAACAAATACATCAATTTTGGTCCAATCTTGGCATTGAACTACAACCCAATTTTTCCTTGCTAAAAAATTATGAATTTTTTACATCTTGTAGTCCTTCCAACTAAACCCTTAAGTCCAGAAGGGCAGCCCCAATTTCATCTAGCAAGTCCACCAAAAAAATTCATGTCGTTTCTGTCCAGCACTAAATTTTAATAAAACTTGCACTAAGAAGTTTTTCCTTTTATCAAACCAACTTAACCATCTTCACTAACATCCAAGGAGACATCATCCTGCCAAGTTTCACATAAAACAAAGTTCCCTAGCAAGCCCTAGCATTTCATCAAACACCTTGTGGACATGGCTGAAACTTTGCACTGAACCAACTTCACCATCATCACATACATGGAGGAAGGACAGAGGAGAGGGGTGGGAGGGAGCAGGGAGTATCGGCCTGGCCGGAGGGCACTGGTGCGGCGGCGTTGACGGCAGGGTAGGGGCGTGGCGGGGTGTCGGGGCAGGGCAGGGGCACGGCGGCGTTGGCGTCGAGGTCGAGGCAGGGGCGCACGGCGTCGGCGTCGGGGTAGGGCAGGGGCACGGGGCAATGGCGACGAGGAGCGGGCGGCGACGGCGACGGCGACGGTGACCTCGGGGCGGCGACGGCGAGCACGGGCAGCTTGGCGGCGTCGATGAGCTCGGCGTCGTCGGGGGGCAAATGTTCGATCAAAACTAAAAAATTCCTAAGTCCTGCTTATATACACAGAGCATTAGTCCCGGTTCGTGGCACCAACCGGGACTAATGTCCCCCTTTGGTCCTAGTTCGTGGCACCAACCGGGACCAAAGGTCTCTTTTCAGCAGCCCACTGCGCGGGAAACAGAGACCTTTGGTCCCGGTTGGTGCCACGAACCGGGACCAAAGGTGTGGCATTGGTCCCGGTTTGTTCCACCGACCGGGACTAATGCACCACTTTTGTTCCGGTTGGTTCTACCAACCAGGACCAAAGGCCTGGCGCTGGCGCAGTGCGGTGGGATGTTTAGTCCCACCTCACTAGTTGAGAGAGCTCGGGAGTGGTTTATAAGCGCTGCTGCGCCGACCCTCTCGAGCATCTCACAACTGCAGGCTTTCGGGCCTACTATGCTACTCTTTGCCCATGGGCCTGCTGGGCCTCTGCGGGCCTGAATCCTGGCCCATGTATGGGTTTCTAGTCGTATTCAGGCCGTGGTTGCCCAGTAGGTGGCATTTTTTTCTAGTTTTTTTTCTTTTCTGCTTTATTTATTTTATTTTGTTTCTACTTACAACAAAATATAAACTGTTTTTGAGTGATTCTTTTTGCTTTTAGGTAATAAAAATTATAAACTTGCATTTAGTGCCATTAGTTTTCCAATTTGAATAGTTTAAATTTGAATTCTTTGAAATTTGTGTGAATCACTAGTTTGTGATTAACTTTACTGTAAAAATAGATTTTGGAGTGATTCTTTTTCCTGCTATTTAATATTACTGTGTTTTATCATTATATTCAAAAACAGTTTTTGTTACTTTAGTTTCTAACAAAAAAATCTTTATGATAATTCCTTTTGTTATTAAAGTTTCTAACAAAAAAAGTTCTTCATGAAAATTCTTTGTGCTTTTAATGTTTTGAACAGAAAATACTTTGATAATTTTAGTTGCATAAATTTTAGTTGATTCCTTTTGCTATTAGAGTTTCATTAAAGTTTTCTAGTTCATTCTTTTTTCTATTAGAGTTTCATTAAAGTTTTCTAGTTCATTCTTTTAGTTTATTATTTTTGCTATTAGAGTTTCCTAAAAGTTGAGAGGGTTACGGCAAAAACTGGATGCACTTCGTGTACAAAATGGACAATCTCTTTCGAAGTATTAGGGTTTCAGACGAAAACTCATCTGTTACAAAGGGATTTCATTTTTTGAACTTATTTGAACTCCAGATTTTTTGTGTTCAAAATGAACCATTCAAAGCCACATCATCAATTTTCAACCCTTTCCGACTTCATCAATTATTTTTCATGCATTTACTAATTTTTTTGAGCTAAATGACCCTGAAATTGAAAAGCACTTCACATGAACTCTGAAGAGGTTGAAAATTGGCATCATATCATCATTTCACCCTCATAGCATGTGCTAAAAAGTTGAGAGGGTTACGGCAAAAACTGGATGCACTTCGTGTACAAAATGGACAATCTCTTTCGT
>NC_041391.1:712144003-712173405 GCF_002162155.2 Triticum dicoccoides
ACTCATCTGTTACAAAGGAATTTCATTTTTTGAACTTAGTTGAACTCCAGACTTTTTGTGTGTTCAAAATGAACCATTCAAAGCCACATCATCAATTTTCAACCCTTTCTGACTTCATCTTTTATTTTTCATGCATTTCCTGATTTTTTTGAACTAAATGACCCTGAAATTGAAAAGCACTTCACATGAACTCTAAAGAGGTTGAAAATTGGCATGATATCATCATTTCACCCACATAGCATGTGCTAAAAAGTTGAGAGGGTTACGGCAAAAACTGGATCCACTTCGTGTACAAAATGGACAATCTCTTTCGAAGTATCAGGGTTTCGGACAAAAACTCATCTGTTACAAAGGGATTTCATTTTTTTTTGAACTTATTTGAACTCCAGACTTTTTGTGTGCTCAAAATGAACCATTCAAAGCCATATCATCAATTTTCAACCCTTTCTGACTTCATCTGTCTTCAATTTTTCTTTGCTTCTGTCCTTTGCTTATTGCACCGTAACCATGGATATTCTTCATCGCTTAACAGGGCGCTTGGGTCAGCCTTGACTTTGAAGGGAGGAATTTCATGAAACTTTTCATAATCTTCAGACATGTCTGTCTTACCCTCCACTCCCACGATGTCTCTTTTCCCTGAAAGAACTATGTGGCGCTTTGGCTCATCGTATGATGTATTCGCTTCCTTATCTTTTCTTTTTCTCGGTTTGGTAGACATATCCTTCACATAGAAAACCTACGCCACATCATTGGCTAGGATGAATGGTTCATCTGTGTACCCAAGATTGTTCAGATCCACTGTTGTCATTCCGTAATGTGGCTCTACCTGTACCCCTCCTCCTGAGAGATTGACCCATTTGCACTTAAACAAAAGGACCTTAAAATCATGTCCATAGTCAAGTTCCCATATGTCCACTATGTAACCATAATATGTGTCCTTTCCCCTCTTGGTTGCTGCATCAAAGTGGACACCACTGTTTTGGTTGGTGCTCTTTTGATCTTGGGCGATCATGTAAAATGTATTCCCATTTATCTCGTATCCTTTGTAAGTCAATACAGTCGAAGATGGTCCCCTGGAGAACGAGTACATCTCATCAGAAACAGTGTTGTCACCTCTGAGACGTGTTTCCAACCAACTGCCGAAAGTCCTGATGTGTTCACATGTAATCCAGTCGTCACACTGCTCCAGGTGTTTGGAGCGCAGAATGTTCTTGTGTTCATCGACATACGGGGTCACCAAGGTGGAGTTCTGTAGAACTGTGTAGTGTGCTTGAGACCAAGAATGCCCGTCCCTGCATATTATTGAGTCCGCTCCTAACGTGCCTTTTCCAGTCAGTCTCCCCTCATACTACGATTGAGGGAGACCAATCTTCTTAAGGTCAGGAATGAAGTCAACACAAAACTCAATGACATCCTCTGTTTGATGGCCCATGGAGATGCTTCCTTCTGGCCTAGCGCGGTTATGGACATATTTCTTTAGGACTCCCATGAACCTCTCAAAGGGGAACATATTGTCTAGAAATACGGGGCCCAGAACGACAATCTCGTCGACTAGATGAACTAGGACGTGCGTCATGATATTGAAGAAGGATGGTGGGAACACCAGCTCGAAACTGACAAGACATTGCGCCACATCACTCCTTAGCCTTGGTATGATTTCTGGATCGATCACCTTCTAAGAGATTGCATTGAGAAATGCACATAGCTTCACAATGGCTAATCGAACATTTTCCGGTAGAAGCCCCCTCAATGCAACCGGAAGCAGTTGCGTCATAATCACATGGCAGTCATGAGACTTTAGGTTCTGAAACTTTTTCTCTGCCATATTTATTATTCCCTTTATATTCGACGAGAAGCCAGATGGGACCTTCATACTGAGCAGGCATTCAAAGAAGATTTCCTTCTCTTCTTTGGTAAGAGCGTAGCTGGCAGGACCTTCATACTGCTTTGGAGGCATGCCGTCTTTTTCGGGTCAACGTTGCAGGTCCTCCCGTGCTTCCAGTGTATCTTTTGTCTTTCCATACATGCCCAAGAAGCCTAGCAGGTTCACGCAAAGGTTCTTTGTCACGTGCATCACGTTGATTTAAGAGCGGACCTCTAGGTCTTTCCAGTAGGGTAGGTCCCAAAATATAGATTTCTTCTTCCACATGGGAGCGCGTTCCTCAGCATCATTCGGAACAGATAGTCCGCCGGGACCCTTTCCAAAGATTATGTGTAAATCATTGACCATAGCAAGTACGTGATCACCGGTACGCATGGCGGGTCCGGTGATCTGCCTCGCCTTTGAAATGCTTGCCTTTCTTTCGACATTGATGGTTGGTCGGAAGAAATCGATGATGCCCCAGGTACACATTCTTCCTGCATTTGTCTAGGTATATACTTTCGGTGTCAGCTAAACAGTGCGTGCATGCGTGGTATCCCTTGTTTGTCTGTCCTGAAAGGTTACTGAGAGTAGGCCAATCATTGATGGTTACAAACAGCAACGCATGCAGGTCAAATTCCTCCTGTCTGTGCTCATCCCACACACGTACACCGTTTCCACTCCGCAGCTGTAAAAGTTCTTCAACTAATGGCCTTAGGTACACATCAATGTCGTTGCCGGGTTGCTTAGGGCCTTGGATGAGTACTGGCATCATAATGAACTTCCACTTCATGCACAGCCAAGGAGGAAGGTTATAGATACATAGAGTCACGGGCCAGGTGCTGTGATTGCTACTCTGCTCCCTGAAAGGATTAATGCCATCCGCTCTTAATCGAAACCATACGTTCCTTGGGTCACCTGCAAACTCAGTCCGGTACTTTCTCTCGATTTTTCTCCACTGCGACCCGTCAGCGGGTGCTCTCAACTTCCCGTCTTTCTTACGGTCCTCTCTGTGCCATCGCATCAACTTGGCATGCTCTTTGTTTCTGAACAGACGTTTCAACCGTGGTATTATAGGAGCATACCACATCACCTTGGCAGGAACCCTCTTCCTGGGGGGCTCGCCGTCAACATCACTAGGGTCATCTCGTCTGATCTTATACCGCAATGCACCGCATACCGGGCATGCATTCAAATCCTCGTACGCACCGCGGTACAGGATGCAGTCATTAGGGCATGCATGTATCTTCTGCACCTCCAATCCTAGAGGGCATATGACCTTCTTTGCTGCGTACGTACTGTCGGGCAATTCGTTATCCTTTGGAAGCTTCTTCTTCAATATTTTCAGTAGCTTCTCAAATCCTTTGTCAGGCACATCATTCTCTGCCTTCCACTGCAGTAATTCCAGTACGGTACCGAGCTTTGTGTTGCCATCTTCGCAATTGGGGTACAACCCTTTTTGGTGATCCTCTAACATGCGATCGAATTTCAGCTTCTCCTTTTCACTTTCGCACTGTCTCCTTGCATCAACAATGACCCGGCGGAGATCATCATCGGGCACATCGTCTGGTTCCTCTTCATCTTCAGCTTCCCCCATTGCAGCATCATCGTATTTAGGGGGCACATAGTTGTCATCGTCCTCTTCTTCTTCGCCATCTTCCATCATAACCCCTATTTCTCTGTGCCTGGTCCAAACATTATAGTGTGGCATGAAACCCTTATAAAGCAGGTGGGTGTGAAGGATTTTCCGGTCAGAGTAAGACTTCGTATTCCCACATATAGGGCATGGACAACACATAAAACCATTCTGCTTGTTTGCCTCAGCCACTTCGCGAAAATTATGCACGCCCTTAATATACTCGGAGGTGCGTCTGTCACCATACATCCATTGCCGGTTCATCTGCGTGCATTATATATAATTAAGTGTGTCAAAAACCATTACAAAACATCATGAATAGATAAAAAGTTCATCATCACATTAAAACCAAAGTACATACATAGTTCTCATTGAACAACATATAGCTCTCCAGAGCATCTAATTAAACCATACATTATTGAAACTATGTAAAACATTTCAATGCAACAACAAATGCGATCATAATCGCAACTAAGGTAACAATTGATCCAACGACATAATGATACCAAGCCTCGGTATGAATGGCATATTTTCTATACTTTCTAATCTTGAAGCGCATTGCATCCATCTTGATCTTGTGATCATCGACGACATCCGCAACATGCAACTCCAATATCATCTTCTCCTCCTCTATTTTTTTAATTTTTCCTTCAAGTAATTGTTTTCTTCTTCAACTAAATTTAACCTCTCGACAATAGGGTCGGTTGGAATTTCCGGTTCACATACCTCCTAGATAAAAAAATATATGTCACGTTGGTCGGCATAATTGTCATAAACAACAAATGAACCAAATAGTTATAAAATATAATATATACCACATCCGAATCATAGACAGGACGAGGGCCGACGGGGGCGGATACCAAAACCATCGCACTATATAATAACAAACAATATTAAAAGTAAGAAAATTATACAAGTTTCTATGTAAATCATACAAGTAAGAATTTTTTTCTTTTAGAAAGAAGATAAGAACAAGAGGCTCACCACGGTTATGCCGGCGACGAGATCGGCGCGGGCGATCGACGGAGGTGAAGACGGGGACGGGACGTGACGGACCACGAAACCTAGACAAATATTGAGGAAAATGGAGCTTGAAGGTCGAGCTTCGAGAGGAGAAAGATTAACTAGTGTGGCTCGGGCACTTCATCAAACACCTCATGTGCATAGGAGGTGAGCTAGAGCACCATAAAGCTCTCCCCTCGCCGGCCAGAAAAAACAGAGCAGTGTGGAGTGCTCTGCTCGCCGGTGATGGGGTATATATAGCCACCTCATTGGTCCCGGTTCGTGCATAGTACCGGGACTAAAGGCCCCCCTTTTGTCCCGGTTCAAGCCATGAACCGGGACCAATGGATGTGGGCCAGGAGCGAGGCCCATTGGTCCCGTTTAGTGCCAGGAACCGGGACAAATGGGTCCAGATGAACCGGGACCAATGCCCACGAGGCCCCGGCCGGCCCCCTGGGCGCATGAACCGGGACGTATGCCCCCCATGGGTCCCGGTTCATGACTGAACGGGGACTAATGGGCTGGGCTGGTCCGAACCAAAGCCCTGTTTTCTACTAGTGATTGCTTAAACTTTCTTCAGGAGGACGCAGAAGAGAGCCGGGATGAAGACGTTGAGGTAACCTCTATCTCCTCCGACTCAGATACTTATGTTCGTAAGAGAACAATGAGAACCGTGAGGAAGGTCCCTTTCTCCCATCCGTTTGCTTACTTGGACCCCAAATTTTCTGTGAAGACACAACACACCAGCTCTTCTCATCAGGTGGAAGGTGGCGACTCTGGCGCAGCCATGGGCGACTCAGACGCTGCCCCAAATCCTCACAAGCGATCCCATGAGGTGCTTCTCAGTCCAACTCCTTCTCATCCTCGGGCCGGCTTATTTAAGCAGCCTCTTAACCCGTCTGATTCGGATTATCAGGAGTCCACCCAGTCATCTGATGACTCATCAGGGGGTCTGCTAGCCCCAATGGTTATCAAGGAAGGGTAAGTTTATGCGTAAGCAAACTATGTACCTCATCCATGTTGACGATATGTTAACACTGATGTGAATCTTTGTAAACTTGTAGAGCCAGGGGAAAGAAGAGGAAAACTGGTGGGTCTGCCACATCCTCAGAACGGACTGAGCCCCATGGAGATAGCGCCAAGGACCAAACTGAGGCGACTCAGGAAGCTCCTGGGCAGAATGACTCGCCACCAGGCCAGGACATAAGTGCCCCCACTGACAATGTTGATAACCGCCAGATGTTGGAAATATGCCCTAGAGGCAATTAATAAAGTGTTTATTATCATATTTCTCTGTTCATGATAATGGTTTATTATTCATGCTATAATTGTATTGACTGGAAACTAAATACATGTGTGAATAGATAAACGAATACTGTGTCCCTAGTATGCCTCTACTAGACTAGCTCGTTGATCAAAGATAGTTAAGGTTTCCTAACCATAGACATGAGTTGTCATTTGATAATGGGATCACATCATTAGGAGAATGATGTGATGTACATGACCCAACTGTTAGCATAGCATATGATCGTTCAGTTTATTGCTACTGCTTTCACTATGTCAAATACATGTTCCTCTGAACATGAGATCATGCAACTCCCGGATACCATAGGAATACTTTGGGTGTATCAAACGTCACAACGTAACTGGGTGATTATAAAGGTGCACTACAGGTATCTCTGAAAGTGTTTGTTGATCAAGATTGGGATTTGTCATTCCGTCTATCGGAAAGGTATCTCTGGGCCCTCTCGGTAATATAGCATCATAGAAGCCTTGCAAGCACCGTGACTAAAGAGTTAGTTACAATATGACGTATTACGGAATGAGTAAAGAGACTTGCCGGTAACGAGATTGAACTAGGTATTGAGATACCGACGATCGAATCTCGGGCAAGTAACATACCGCCGGACAAAGGGGACAACATATGTTATCATATGAGGTTCAACCGATAAAGATCTTCATGGAATATGTAGGAACCAATATGAGCATCCAGGTTTCCTTGTTGGTTATTGACCGGAGAGTCGTCTCGGTCATGTCTACATCATTCCCGAACCCGTAGGGTCCGCACACTTAAGGTTCGATGATGATTTAGTATTATATGAGTTATGTGATTTGGTGACCGTATGTTGTTCGGAGTCCCAGATGAAATCACGGACATGACGAGGAGTCTCGAAATGGTTGAGATGTAAAGAATGATATACTGGATGATAGTATTCGGACATCGGAATGGTTCCGGAAGGTTCCGGATATTTATCGGAGTACCGGAGGGGTTACCGGAACCCCTCGGGGAGCTACATGGGCCATGCAGGGGAGGAACACCAACCCACAAGGGGCTGGTGCGCACCCCCTTGAAGGGGATCCGAATTGGGCTAGGGTTTGGGGGGGGGGGCGCCCCCCTTTCCTTCTCCCCCTATCCTTCCTTCCCTACACCTAGTGGGAGTAGGATTGGTGGGGAGGGGCGTCGCCACTTGGGGGCAGGGGAATCCCACTAGAATTCGGCCACCCCCAAGGCGCAGCTCTTGGCTACCTCCTCCCCCTCCCTCCTTTATATACGGAGGGGGGCGCCCCAATAGCACACATCAATTGTTCCAAGCCATGTGCGGCGCTCCCCTCCACCGTTTACACCCTCGGTCATATTTTCGGAGAGCTTAGGCGAAGCCCTGCTGAGATTAGTTCACCATCACCGTCGCCACGCCGTCGTGCTGACAGAAATCATCTACTGCCACGATGTCTTGCTGGATCAAGAAGGCGAGGAACGTCACTGGGCTGTACGTGTGTAGTATTCGGAGGTGTCGTACGTTCGGTACTCGATCGGTGGATCTCGAAGAAAGTTCGAATACATCAACCGCGTCGTGAGATGCTTCCGCTGACAGTCTACAAGGGTATGTAGACACACTCCCCCTCTCGTAGTGTTGCATCTCCATGGATAGATCTTGCGTGAGCGTAGGAAAATTTTGAAATTGCATGCTCCGTTCCCCAACAGTGGCATTAGAGCCAGGCCTATGCGTAGATGTGATTTGCACGAGTAGAACACAAAAGAGTTGTGGGCGTGGTGTATACATATTGCTTGCCATTACTAGTTGTTTCTTGATTCGGCGGTATTGTGAGATGAAGCGGCCCGGACCGACATTACACGTACGCTTATGCGAGACTGGTTTCACCGCTGTGTGCACTCGTTGCATAAAGGTGACTGGCGGGTGACTGTCTCTCTCACTTTAGTTGAATCGGATTCAATGAAGAGAGTTCTTTTAGAAGATCAAAAAGCAATCACTATACCACGTTGTGGTTTTGCGTAGGTAAGAACGGTTCATGCAAACCCGTAGCAGCCACGTAAAACTTGCAACAACAAAGTAGAGGACGTCTAACTTGTTTTTGCAGGGTATGCTTGTGATGTGATATGGTCAAGACATGATGCGATATACGTTGTTGTATGAGATGATCATGTTTTGTAAATTATCGACAACTGGCAGGAGCCTTATGGTTGTCTCTTTATTGGATACAATGCAAGCACCATGTAATTGCTTTACTTTATCACTATGAGTTAGCAATAGTAGTAGTAGCAATAGTCGACGAGACGACCACGACGCTGTGATGGAGATCAAGGTGTCAAGCCGGTGACGATGGAGATCATGACGGTGCTTTGGAGATGATGATCAAAGGCACAAGATGATGATGGCCATATCATGTCACATATTGAATTGCATGTGATGTTAATTCTTTTATGCATCTTATTTTGCTTAGGACGACAGTAGCATTATAAGATGATCCCTTCACTAAATTTCAAGATAAGTGTTCTCCCCTAGTATGCACCATTGCGAAGGTTTGACGCTTCGAAGCACCACATGATGATCGGGTGTGATAGATTCTTTTGTTCGCATACAACGGGTGTAAGCCAGTTTTACACACGCAGAATACTTGGGTTAAACTTGACGAGCCTAGCATGAACAGACATGGCCTCGGAACACAAGAGACCGAAAGGTCAAACATGAGTCATATAGTAGATATGATCAACATGAAAGATGTTCACCATTGATGACTGATCCACCTCACGTGATGATCGGACGTGGATTAGTTTGATGTGGATCATGTTACACTTAGACAACCTGAGGGTGTTAATCTAAGTGGGAGTTCTTAAGTAATTTGATTAATTGAACTTCAATTATCATGAACATAGTCAATAGTGTCTTAGCAAGTTTATGTTGTAGATCGATAGACCATGCAACAGCTCCCCTGTTTTAAAATTTATTCCCGGAGAAAGTTAAGTTGAAAGTTGATGAAAGCAACTATGCGGACTGGGTCCGTATTCTGGGGATTGTCCTCACTGCTGCACAGAAGGCTTATGTCTTTGATGCACCACTCGGTGAGCAAACCCTATGGCTTTGTCTGAAGACGTTATGAACATCTGGCAGACAAGAAAAGATAACTACTCGATAGTTCAGTGCGCCATGCTTTACGGCTTAGAACCGAGGCTCAAAAGATGTTTTGAGCACCATGGAGCATATGAGATGTTCCAAGAGCTGAAAAGTAGATTTTTCAAGCTCACACCCGGGTTGAGAGGTATGACACCTTCGACAAGTTCTATAGCTGCAAGATGGAGGAGAACGGCTCCGTTAGTGAGCATGTACTCAGAATGTTTGTGTACTTCAATCACTTGAAGTAAGTGGGAGTTAGACTTCCGAATAAAGTGGTGATTGATAGAATTCTCTAGTCACTATCGCCAAAATACTAGATCTTTGTGATGAACTATAAACAAGCAAAGGATAGAGACGATCCCTAAGCTATTCGCAATGCTTCAGGCCGCGGATATAGAAATCAAAAAGGGAGCATCAAGTGTTGATGGTTAATAAGACCACTAGTTTCATGAAGGGCAAGGGAAAGAAAGGGAACTTCAAGAAGAACGACAAAACAGTTGCTGCTCCCGCGAAGAAACCCAAGGTTAAACCCAAACCCGAGACTTAGTGCTCCCATTGCAAGGGGAAATATCACTGGGAGTGGAACTTCCCTAAAGTAATTGGCAGATAAGAAGACTGGCAATGTCAACAAAGATATATTTCATATACATGTTATTGATGTGTACCTTACTAGTACTCATAAGAGCACCGGGGTATTTGATACTGGTTCTGTCATGGATTTGTCACGACAGATGTCCTAGCAGAAGGACTTAGTCGCAGGGCCATCGCAGCTAGGAAGCAAGAAGGGGTTAATCGGGACAAAGGACACGGGGGTTTATACTGGTTCGGCCCTTATTATGAAGGTAAAAGCCTAGTCTAGTTGGGGGTGTTTATTTGAGGTTTCGATGACCAGGGAGCGAATCCGCTTAACCTAGCCCTCGAATTGATGATACTTGCCCTAAGCCGCCGCTGGGCTGCCCCCCTTATATACTCGGGTCAACGCTAGGCAGCTCACAGAGTCCCGGCCGGCTCATAAACAGTATCCGGCTCGGTGACTAGTTAATCTTTCCTTACAATACAAGTCATGCCTTCACGGCGGGTTATCACTACGGGCCTTAAGTCGCCATTGGGCTTTGGGCCCTTATTTGAACCACCATCTTTAGAATGTAACCTGGGCTTCCCGTAATGACTCATCCGGTGTAACCCGGCCCCTCCTGGGCGGGTTACACCAATAGTTATATCCCCAACATTAGGCCCCAGATTGATTTGAACCGGTTCATGTCAATCATCAATGCTTCAGAAAATCTTCCGCCTTATCTGCACAAAGAAAATTATAACCCGCCATGACATCCGTTTCTGGATCCATGATAACCCGCCGTGAGGTCATCTTATTTAATTAATGTCCCGCTTTGCTGTATCTCAACGGATCCTTATCTTTAATGACCATTCCGGAAATCGAGGCGTCCGGCTAGTTGGATAATCATTTTGTAACCTCCTCGTTTCTTGCGCTCTCTTTAACTCCTTCCTTATAAATAGGCACGACCAGGTCTCATTCTTCTTCTCCTCGTCTTCTTCCTCTCGCCCCCTCTGTCGCCCGAGCTCTGCTGCCGCCGCCGCGCTCCTTGTCTTCCTCGACCCCGACCGCTGCATCAACCTGAGCTTGTCCAGAGATACGGCGGCGACTCTTCGCAAGAACCTCGACGCTGTAAGTCCCTACTTTCTCTCCTCTTAGATCCGCATTAGGGTTTCGTCGAGTTCGTCGGTGTTCTTTCTGTTTGTCACGAACCCCTCTCCGTTCCTTCACCGTAGCCTCTTTTGATCCACGGAGAGCACAGAATCCTCGTACTTATAGTTTCGCATCCATTTTACATGCTTATAGATCCAACTGACTTGTATAAAACTTGTTTAGAACTGGCAAGCTCCTCTGTTCTTCGTTTTTAGGTCTCAAATGTTTTCCTTTTCGGGCCACCGTTTGATCCAAAATTCTAGCTGCAACTTACAAAACCTGTTTATGCAACACTTAGACAAAATTTGTTAGATCCACTTTGCTACAGCGGCTCATGCTACCAGATTTTAACCTGTAAATCTTGAATAGATATCCCTAACCGCTCGCGGCGGTTTTTAAAAACCTTCCCCGCTTACGGCGGCTTAATTAATCCGCCATGATTGCTTGTATGCCATTAGCCCTCTTTAAGCCGCCATTTCGAATATGCATCTTATGTCTTGTCCCGGCTTAAATTTAAACCGGAATTCATTTTCTGTCATAGGCTATCATCATGCCGCCCAAAGCAGCCAAAGCTTCTATCACTTGCAACTGGGTCCGGTCCATCGTTACGGACACCATTCTTGACAGTTTTGTTAAGCATGGCTATCTGCCGAAGAAGGATTTGATGTCTTATCGTGCTCCTGACCCATCCGAAGAGAAACCTCAACCTAAGGAGGGAGAGGTTGTAGTTTTTACTGATCACATGACCCGGGGCTTTGCACCGCCCGGCTCAAAGTTCTTCAGAGATGTGTTACACTTCTTCGACCTCCGACCTCAAGATATTGGGCCCAATTCTGTGTCAAATATCTGCAATTTCCAAGTATTTTGCGAGGTTTACTTGGGAGAGGAGCCTAACTTGCTACTCTTCCGAGAACTGTTTTATTTAAACCGCCAGAATGAGCGCGCCAATGGGCCCAGCCTGGAACTTGGTGGTATCTCAATTCAACGACGCAGGGATTGCCTTTTCCCCTATCTTGAACCGCCAAGCCACCCCAAGGATTGGAATCAGACGTGGTTTTACTATCAAGACACCTCTCCGGCTGATGAGCATCCTCTACCCGGCTTTCGTGCTCTGCGTCTTGAGTCCAACCATCCTTTGCCAGACAAGTTATCCACTGCTGAACGTCAGAAACTTGTTCCGACTCTGAAGAAGATTAGAGCTCTTTTGGGGAACGGCCTGACTGGTGTCTTCATCGGCCGGATCGGTGAGCCGGGCCCTGAGCCGGACATCTGCACCGGCACCGTCGAGACGGCTCAGCGTGTGCGACCCGCTCGAGCTCAGCCCGCCATGAAGCATGCCTTCGTGGGTTGCATCCATGGAGAGGAACTTTCTGAAGCGTCTGTGGTTGGTGGTGAAACAGCTATCTACTCTGATGATGCATCGTCTACAGGTGAGACGGATTCATTATATCAAGTGCAGGACGGCGGGCTTGGGGGCTGTTCCAATGGCAGTAGTATTCCGGACCCCTTTGAGCCGCCTAGCAGGGTAGGGATCTTCATGGCTGGTACGCAACCCGGTCAAAACTCTACAGCTGCAGGAACAATAATCTCTGGGTCAACGGCGGCCGGGGCAGGAGGCCCTGTGCGCCCACCGGCTCAGGTTCTGATAGATCTCATGGACAAGCTGATGGCCTTGTTAACCACTACAGCTAATCCGGCGGACCAGGTGGAACACGATGCGGCGGTGGCCCGGGTACGTCAGGAGATAGCACAAGCCAAGAGAGACTTGGCAGCCGAGGACACCACATTGGCCGCAGAGCAGGCAGCCTTGGACGCTCGGGCCCAGCAGCTGCAGTTAGAGGCGTTCCGGCTCACGATGGACTTAAACCCATCTACTGAGGTGATGAGGAGGAGGCACCAGAAGGCTCAGTCTCGCCTACCACCTGTGTATGATCCTAAGAATCTCTTCCGCACACCCGGCGAGGGTCCCAGTAACCCGCCAGATATGAACCTGGGTGCAACACCAGGGGCGGGGGCACCGACTCTGCCGCGTATGGTAGAGCCCCCTCGTGTGAACCCTACACCGCCTCAGTATGTACCAACACCACCGGGTCATTACTCTAACCCGTTGGAAAACATGATCGCCGCAGTGGCACCCTTGGCGGCTCTCCCAGCAGAGGGCGAGTCTCCAACGGCGATCGAAACACGAAGGATCAGAGAGCTTCTTCAAACAGCTTTAGCACAGTAGGAGGCATATTCTTACAGCCGAGACAGGATACATTTGACGCCTCGCCCAAGCTGGAGCCCGAGTTATAGCAGACGGATGGAGTCCGCGGCCATGTCGAGTAACGCGCAGCGGCGTGGACATAACCCGGCGCACGATTTGAATCATCAGGCGGTTGAGCAGGCGGCTTACCAGCCTGTCCCGGTTTACCCTGCGGCTTCAATCGAGACAGGCGTGGCCACAAGGACCGGCGGTGTCCCATGTTTAGTGCCGGCTCTTCGTAATGAGCGTCTGCCCAAGGATTTCAAGGGGCCCCAAAAGGTGCCAAATCACACGACCGACTTACAGCCTGGGGCCTGGATTGAGAGCTATGAGATGGCAATGGAGCTGTTGGAGGTCAGTGATGCGGCCATGGCTAAGTACTTTACCATGATGTTAGATGGAATGGCCCGAACCTGGTTAAAGGGACTGCCACCCAACTCCATTGGGTCCTGGGCCGAGTTAAAGGCCCGGTTTATCCAGAACTTCAAAGACACATGTAAGTAGCACATGTCAATTGTGGATTTAACCAATTGCAAGCAAGAGGAAGGCGAGTCCAGAACTCATTGGGTGCGCCGGGTTAAGGAGATAATACACTCATCTCATAAGATGGATGCCGGCTCTGCGGTCCTAATGTTGGAACAGAATTGCCGTTTTGAGCCTTTAAAGTAGAAGCTGGGGCGGCTCAAGCATGATTGTAATGATATGGGGCAGCTGATGGCAGCTCTAGTAAAGTATGCCGACTCTGATAGTACCAAGGACCCTGTGTCTGATGAGGAAAAACCAGGGAAGGGAAAGAAGAGCGGCAACAGCAAGGGTAATCAGCCTAACCAGGCAAACCAAGGAGGTAACAAGCGTAAGGCGGATGGCAGCTCGGAGTTTGTGGCCAACACCAACACACAGGGTAACAATCAGCAGTGTAAGGGGAGACCTCCTCCTCGTTCCGGCGGGTCAGGTCCCACTCTCGAGCAGTTGTTAAACGAACCTTGCCCAAGACACGGCACTCGGGAGAAGCCGGCCACGCATCTGTGGAAGGATTGCACGATCATGAAGGCTTTCAAGAATTCCAACATATATGATGGTGGTCCTGGGCCCGCTGGCGGCTCAGGCGGAGGCGGCTTCCATGGCCCGGGAGGCGGCTCGCATCCGGGTTATCAAGGCCCTCCGGGTGGCCAAGGTGGCTATAATCAGCACTCTGGCCAAGGGAATCAGCAACAGTAGTCCGGGTATCAAAGTAACCCGAAGCAATTGAATAGCAGGCAGTATCATGTATTCACCACTAGCTTATGCAAAAGGGATCAGAAGCTTCATAAAAGGGCGGTTAATGCTGTTGAGCCGGCAGTTCCACGTTATCTAAGGTGGTCAGAGCAGCCGATTGTGTGGAACAGAGAAGATCACCCCACAAGGGTGGATAATCCAGGTCACTTAGCCTTGGTGGTGGCACCCCAAGTTGGAGGGTACAAATTCACCAAAGTCATGATGGATGGAGGTAGCAGTATCAACATCCTCTACTATGATACCTTTCGTCGCATGGGGTTGACTGATAAGGATTTGAGAACATCCAACACGGTTTTTCGTGGAGTGGTGCCTGATAAGTCGGCGTATCCAGTAGGCAAGATTGAGCTGGAGGTGGCCTTTGGAGATGAGTATGACTCTCGGGCCGAGAAGCTGACTTTTGAAGTGGTTAAGATCCGGAGCCCGTACCACACTCTGTTTGGGCGGCCGACTTATGCCAAGTTCATGGCCAGGCCTTGTTATGTTTATCTGCAGCTCAAGATGCCGGGTCATAAGGGAACCATCACAGTGCATGGAAGCCGGAAGGTAGCCTTGGAATGCGAAGAAGGGGACACGGCTTATGCTGAGTCTATTTGTGCGGCAGAGGAGTTGAAATTTTATAAGGACAATGTCGACCCAGTGGACATGACTTCTCTGAAAAAGCCAACTATGGAGCATGAGCCGGTGATGAAGTTTAAGTTGGCAAATGATACCAAGCTTGTCGATTTCGTCCCTGGCAAGTCATCCAAGTAGTTTACTATCAGTGCGACCCTGGATCCTAAATAGGAAAGCGAGCTCATCAAGTTCATCCGTGAGAACCGGGACATCTTTGCATGGAAACCTTCTGACATGCCGGGTGTACCGAGAGAACTTGCTGAGCACTCTCTTAACATTGATCAGAAGTTTAAGCCGATCAGGCAGTTCCTCCGATGGTTTAATGAAGAAAGGCGTGAGGCTATTGGTCAGGAAGTAGCCCAGCTCTTGGCCGCCGGGTTTATTGTTGAGGTTTTTCACCCGGAGTGGTTGGCTAACCCGGTGCTCGTGCTAAAGAAGAACGGCACCTGGTGCATGTGTGTGGACTACACGGACTTAAACAAAGCTTGTCCGGCTGATCCTTTCGCTCTCCCTCGTATTGATCAAATTATTGACGCCACGGCGGGCTGTGAGCGCCTAAGTTTTTTGGATGCTTATTCGGGTTACCATCAGATCAAAGTGGCAGTTAAGGACCAGGAGAAGACAACGTTCATCACTCCATTTGGAGCCTTCTGCTATGTATCTATGCCTTTTGGGCTTAAGAGTGCCCAGGCAACTTATCAGCGATGTGTATAGAATTGCCTTCACAAGCAGATTGGGCGCAACGTGCATGCTTATGTGGATGACATTGTGGTAAAATCCAGAGAGAAGGAAACCTTGATAGACGACTTAAGGGAAACCTTTGACAATCTCCGGGTCTACAAAATGATGCTTAACCCAGAAAAGTGTGTCTTTGGAGTACCAGCGGGTAAGCTTTTGGGTTTTCTGGTTTCTAACAGAGGCATTGAGGCTAACCCGGAGAAGATCAAGGCAATCACTTCTTTGGCCAAGCCGAAGTGTATTAACGATGTTTAGCGTTTGGCGGGTCGTATTGCTGCTTTAAGCCGGTTCATTAGCCGGCTGGGTGAAAAGGCCATACCACTGTATCAGATGATGAAGAAGACAGACGACTTTGTCTGGAGTGACGCTGCCAATGCTACTTTTGAGGATCTGAAGAGGCAACTTGCTGAGCCACCAGTCCTTGCTGCTCCGGTTGATAAGGAACCATTGTTACTGTACGTGGCGGCTAATGCACGAGCCGTCAGTGTGGCCATTGTTGTGGAGCGCAAGGAGGCTACCAAGGAGTATCCGGTTCAACGGCCGGTCTATTACGTCAGTGAGGTGCTGATTGAGTCTAAGCAACGTTATCCACATTGGCAGAAGCTTGTGTACGGGGTGTTCATGGCAAGCCGGAAGCTCAAGCAATACTTTCAAGGCCATCCCATTACTGTGGTAAGTTCTGCCCCTTTGGGAGATATCATTCAAAACAGGGAAGCCACAGGACGAGTCGCCAAGTGGGCAATCGAGCTTGGGCCTCATGGTCTCAAATTCGTGCCACGCATGGCTATCAAGTCTCAGGCGTTGGTAGATTTTATCAATGACTGGACAGAGCTTCAAGTGCCTGAGGAGAAGCCGAATAACACATACTGGACGGTTCATTTTGATGGATCCAAGCAACTGGAGGGCTCGGGGGCTGGAGTCGTTTTAACTTCCCCTCGAGGTGACAAGTTTCGTTATGTGCTACGGTTGATGTTTCCCTGTACTAATAATGTAGCTGAATACGAGGCTCTGCTCCATGGTCTCCGGATGGCTAAGGAGATGAACTTGAGCTGGGTAAGATGCTTCGGCGATTCAGACTTGGTGGCTCAGCAAGTATCAGGCAAGTGGGATTCGAAAGATCCTCTCATGCCGGCTTATCGACGTGAGGTTGATGCCATTGCTGGACACTTCAAGGGTTACATAGTGGAGCACATTGATCGCAGAAAGAACGAGGTGGCTGATGCCTTGAGCCGGCTGGGCTCTCAGCCTAAGCCGGTGCCGCCTAATACTTTCTTGGATATTTTGCACAGCCCTTCTGTTAAGTTGCCTACGGAGGAAGACTTGGAGGTCCCGGACCCGGAGGCGCAGTTAGTGGCGGCTCTCCATGCTATTCCAGATTGGACAGTACCATACTTGGCTTATATGACCCGGGGAGAGTTGCCAGAAGATGAAACTTTGGCCAGGCAGATAACCCGGCGGTCTAAATCAATGACGATTGCTAATGGAGAGCTCCATCATCGCAGTACCACAGGGGTGTTTCAACGTTGTGTCTCTCCCGAGGAGGGTCAGACGATACTCCGTGAGATTCATGAAGGGGATTGTGGTCACCATGCCGGCTCAAAATCTCTTGTGGCCAAGGCTTTCCGTCATGGTTTTTACTGGTTGATGGCTCATGCTGATGCAGAAGATCTGGTTAGCAAGTGTGATGGTTGTCAAAGGTTCTCACGAAGGGCTCACGTGCCGGCTCAAGAGTTGCGGATGATTCCAATAACTTGGCCGTTTGCAGTCTGGGGGCTTGATATGGTCGGACCTTTCAAAAGGACGGCGGATAAAAAGACCCACCTCTTGGTGGCGGTTGATAAATTCACCAAGTGGGTTGAGGTAGCCGGTCAGCAAGTGCGATGCAGCCACGGCGGTTCAGCTTATGAAAAAGGTGATTTTTCGCTTTGGTTTTCCACATAGCATCATTACTGACAATGGTACAAATCTGTCCAAGGGTGCCATGGAGGAGTTTTGTCAACGTGAGCACATCCGGCTCGATGTCTCTTCTGTAGCTCATCCTCAATCCAACGGGCAAGCTGAAAGAGCCAATCAGGAAATATTGAAAGGTATCAAACACCGGCTCATGGTTCCTTTGAAGAGGAAGCCGGGTTGCTGGGTAGAAGAGTTGCCCTCTGTGGTATGGAGCATCAATACCACCCCCAACAGGTCGACGGGTTACACACCCTTCTTCATGGTTTATGGCGCTGAGGCAGTGCTTCCAAGTGACATCCGTCATGACTCACCCCGTGTGGCGGCTTACATGGAAGCTGATAATGAGCAGGCTCGTCAGGATGCACTTGACCCGTTGGATGAGAATCATGACTTGGCAGCAGCTCGTTCGGCGATTTATCAACAAGACCTGCGTTGTTATCACAGCCGCCGGGTCAGATCCAGGACCTTTCAAGAAGGCGACTTGGTGCTCCGGCTCGTCCAGGATCAAACAGATGCACACATGTTGTCCCCGCCTTGGGAAGGGCCCTTTGTGGTCAGCAAGAACTTGCACAACGGGTCATATTACCTCATTGACGTTCGAGAGCATAAAGACTCATGTAAGTCGGAGGAGGAGACCCGCCGGCCGTGGAACATCGCTCATCTCCGGCCCTACTATACTTGAGCCACCGGCTCTCGTGATGTACATACTTTATCAATGTATATAAATAATAAGGCAGGGCCTTTGTCCTCATCCACAAATCGTGAGTCCATTATGTTAAAAAAATTGTGCAGATGATCAAAGGAGGGACGGGTCATATTTGAATCTTCTTCTCTTTGATTCGGCTTATGATCGTATTCGAATCTAGCCATTAAAATTATGGTCACTTGGGGGCTTCCTATTCAAACATAGGTCGTATTCGAACCAAAGAGAACATAGCTGTCGAAACCCTTTTGATCGGCACACTACCAAACTCATCAGAGGGCTTCCTAATCGTTTCCGAATCATAGCTTAACCTTTTTTGGGTCCGACTTGGATCGTATTCGAATTAGGGTCATTAAAAACCTCTCAAGGTCATTTGGGGGCTTCCTGCTCAAACATAGGTCGTATTCGAACCAAAGAGAGCATAGCTGTCGGTACCCACTTGATCGGCGCAACGCCAAAGCCACTAGGGGCTATATGATCGTATTCGAATCTTAGCTCAACCCCTTTGGAGCGGTTCACTAGTCGTATTACTTGTCATATTCAATCCAAGAGTTTCTTATGAAAGTATGCAATCGGTTTACAGTTGACCCGTTTCGGTTTACATCTAACCCGATTCGGTTCATAGTTAACCCGGGACTGTTCCAAGCAGCCGCAAGAGCAATACTAAGGTATGTTATGTTTGTGACCCGGCTTGTGGTAAGCCGCCGAGGTATTTGTACCATTTTTTCACTGTATGCAGGCAAGTTAAAAAGCCTTCTTCGAAACATCCAGAGCAGAGATGATAAAACAAAGCATAATATATATATTAGATGGCGACTTAGCAAAATTGCCATCAGACCACAAAAGAGTTAAATGCATCTATCCTATTACATGACTCTTCAAGTCAAATAATTTAACATTGTTTTCTAGCACGGATATAAGTCGCTGGCTGGATCAGTCGGTAGGGTGGCCTGCCGCCGCCAGGTCATCCCTCTCCACTTCGGCGTCTGGTTCCTTCTCCTGGAAGGTTGATGACGACCAGTCAATGCCACTCAAAGCTTGAAATGTGGCCTCATCATCAATTAACCCAGCTGGGTTAACTTCAGGGGCAAAGGTATGCTTACACGTCGGAGGGATCAAACTGCGCTCTTCATAACGAGGAGTTGGAATGCGCTGGTTATTGGCGTCGTAACCCGGCTGGTACTTGGTAAGATCAGTATCGTTGCCTAGCATCGTGGCCACAGGGCGCACCTCCTTCACACAGGCTGTAAAGTCTGACTGCTCAAAGGCCGTACCATCTTCCTTTAAGATGGGATAACCCTTAGCAATATCGGCCGGGTCTAGCTCTGGTAACCACACTTTGGCCCGGCTCAAGGCAGTCACTGCTCCGGCTCTGGCAGACGCTCTTCTCAGCTCATTCACCCGTTCAGGTAGCACAGCAAGCCGCTTCAACACGTCTGCTAAGTGTGTGGGGACTTGATTGGAGAGAGACACAGCGGCCAAGGCACGCTGAGAGCCGGCATACAATTGTTCCGTCAGGGTGTAAACCGCCTTGAGCTTAATCAGCATGCTCTGATTTAATTTGGAGCTTCTTGGGCCTGCATTATAAGTTCAGGTTAGTTGACAATAATAATAATGTTTATCAGGAAAATTTATACAGCCTAGTGTTTACACGATGGCTTACCGAAGATCGCGGTGACCATCTGTGAGATGTGGCGTTTTAAGCCGGTAAGTTCAGCTGTCGTCTCTGCAAGAGCCGTTTCAGCTGCTTCGGCCCGTGTGGTTAAGGCGGCCTTCTCATCTGCCCAAGTTTTCTTTTCCGCAGCAAAGCCCTTTATTAACTTTTCTTGTTCAGCGATGCTAAACTCGAATTTAGAGTTGGCTTTCTGGGTTTCTAGTTCTTGTGCTTCTATGCGGCTTTTCAGGTCAGCAATCTCCGACTCAAGATGACTTGTGATGGCCTGTACAAAAACCGGGTCAAAATTCGGGTCATTATAAGGTATGAATTAAGTCCCAAGTACTTTACAATCAAAGATACTTAGCACTTGGGGGCTAATGTATGCTAAAGAAATTTATTATTTATGGTGGCAGTTTATCATTCTAAGTCCCAAGTACTTTGCAAAGCAAAGCAGCTTGGCACTTGGGGGCTAATGCATATTGCTGTTTAAAGTTTTTTAGGTCTTTTTTGTAAACCAGATGAAGAGCCGGCTTAATCACATTGATTAACCCGCCACTGGGGACTAAGCAGTAAGCCGGAGTTCTTATCATTATTTTTTAAATATGTTGCTAACCTTACCAAAATGTTTCTGAAAGTCTACAGCATATTGATCATAAGCAATAGACTTGGGGGCTAGTATGGTAAGAGAGAATTAATATGAACAAGATTAGTACCTCAGATTTTTGACAGATATGCTTCACAATGTCAATTTCAGCGTCCCAACTGTTGTGTATTTGGTTCAGTAAGCCGGAGAAAGCTTCATTAATGCTTAGCTGAGTGTAATCAGTAACACTCAGCTTGGCCTTTCGGCGTTCCAGCAGCTCTCCTTTGGCTGAACACTTGGCCAGTACAGTTGGCCTCCCCGGCTCAACGTAGCTAGTCTTGATGATCTCCACATTGACATCTGGAGCAGTTGTGCTTGCCGGGTTTGGAGTGTCCGGGTCTCTGGAGCTGGTGGTGGTTGGCTGGGCCGGCGGGTCAGCGGTTGGTGTTGGTGAAGCTGGAGTTCGTTGGGGCTGCGATTCAGGAGCGGAGGACTCAAGTATGGATACCTCAGCCTCCGGCTCAGTCCTGTCCGGTTCTTCGGCCGGAGGGTTCTTCTTGGCCCTCTTGCTGAGTTTGGCTTGTCCGCTTCAAGTGAAATAAAGGTTAGTATAAGTATAAAGTGAAATAAATACAAGATTAAGTAAGCTATCGGTACCCCGGAGCAGTCTTGAAGGCCGGAAGGCTCGATTGCATTGACTCGCCAGAGGAAGGGGAAGTTTCCTGGTAATTGGAGTCGGAAGAGTTGAGCAGTTGACGAATGAGACCCGCGAGAGGGTAAGATAAACATAAATCAGAGGAAACCTCGGTCCGGCGCTTCCTTGTTGCATCCGGCAAACCGGAGGAGATCTCTGCATCTTTGCTGGTCCGGGTCTGCCTCCGGCTTTCGTACATCTGTTGCTTCAAAAGAAATTGAGGATTGAGGTAAGCTAAAGGATGTGAGAGTCTTACTTTCCGGGTTACACTTTGGATTTTCTGTCTTGGCAAGGTCTCAGAGTCGGAAGAAGCAATACTTACCTCTTCAGTTGTGCCTTGGCTGTTCCCCGTGTCCTCCTGCTGACAGTCAGTGTCAATAAGATAGTTAAAAAACGAGCCAAGGGAGTCAAGGGCTACCTCCGACTCAGAAGAATCATCCAGTTGAAACATGTCTGAGGTGCTGGTCTTGTTTCCTTTTTTCCGGGCGGCGGTTTTCCGGACGGTCTTCTTGGTTTTCCTGGCCTGCTTAGCGGCCTCATGATCATACTTAGCCTTCCAAAAGGCGCCAGTAGCCTGTGAATGGCAATGACAGATTTTGAGTAAACGACAAAGATTATCAAAGGTAAAAGTAAAGAAATTTAAGAAAGGCGGCTTACAGCAGCGGCCGGGTTAGTTTTGCAAAACAGAGCTAAGCCGACGGTGCCGCAGTCTGCTAAGCTCTCGTTCAGAAGGGACTTGGTGATCTCATCCACCATATCATCAGGTAGATCATCAGAGCTATGGCGCAGAGGATCATCCTTATCACCAGTGTAGTCACACATCAACTTGGGATGGCGGCTCAGAGGAATAACCTGCCAAGATACCCACATCCGGGCCAGATCTACGTGGATGCCACCAAAGGGGACCCAGTACCCGTACTCGATTGAGCCGGCGTCGGGGCCCCAGCCTTCGTCATCGATGTAGAGCTTGCCGCGACGACTCTTGGTCATCCGGCCCACAATGTATCCCTTGAGCCCTTCGAAGTTGCCCTTCAAGAACTCAAATCCACCGTGCGCTGGCCCCACAGTGGGTGCCAACTGTCGTGGATTTGTCACGGCAAATTTCCTAGCAGAAGGACTTAGTCGCAGGGCCATCGTAGCTAGGAATCAAGAAGGGGTTAATCGGGACAAAGGACACGGGGGTTTATACTGGTTCGGCCCCTTACGATGAAGGTAAAAGCCTAGTCCAGTTGAGGGTGTTTATTTGAGGTTCGATGACCAGGGAGCGAATCCGCTTAACCTAGCCCTCGAATTGATGATACTTGCCCTAAGCCACCGCTGGGCTGCCCCCCTTATATACTCGGGTCAACACCAGGCGGCTCACAGAGTCCTGGCCAGATCATAAACAGTATCTGGCTTGGTGACTAGTTAATCTTTCCTTACAATACAAGTCATGCCTTCACGGCGGGTTATCACTACGGGCCTTAAGTCGCCATTGGGCTTTGGGACCTTATTTGAACCGCCATCTTTAGAATGTAACCTGGGCTTCCCGTAATGACTCGTCCGGTGTAACCCGGCCCCTCCTGGGCGGGTTACACCAATAGTTATATCCCCAACAGGTTCAGTTGCTTGCAACTCAAAACATGGAGCTTCAGAATAAACGAGGGCTAGCTAAGAACGAGATGACGATGTGCATTGGAACTGTCTCCAAGGTTGATGTGATCACCATCGGCACGCTCTCTCTACCTTCGGGATTAGTTGAAACCTAAATACTTGTTATTTGGTGCCTGCGTTGAGCATGAGCATTATATCTGATAGTGTTTATTGCAAAACGGTTATTCATTTTTGGAGAATAATTGTTATTCTATTTATTTGGATAATATCATTGATGATCATGCACTTAATGGTTTATTGAATCTCAATAGTAGTAATATACATGATCATAACATAGATGCCAAAAGATGCAAAGTTGATAATGATAGTACCACATATTTGTGGCACTGCCGCTTAGGTCATATTGGTGTTAAACGCAAGAAGAAACTCCATGCCGATGGACTTTTGGAATCACTTGATTATGAATAATATGAGTCGTGCGAACCATGCCTCATGGGCAAGATGACTAAAACTCCATTCTCCGGAACAATGGAGCGAGCAACAGACTTTTTGGAAATAATACATACCGATGTATGCGATCCGATGAGTGTTGAGGCACACGGTGGATATTGTTATGTTTTCACATTCACAGATGGTTTGAGTAGATATGGTTATGTCTACTTGATGACATAAGTCTGAAACATTTGAAAAGTTCAAAGAATTTCAGATTGAAGTAGAGAATCATTGTAACAGGAAAATAAAGTTCTTATGATTTAATCGAAGAAGAGAATATTTGAGTTACAAGTTTGGCATATACTTAAGACAATGTGGAATTGTTTCACAGCTCACGCCACCTGGAACACCACTATGTAATGGTGTTTCCGAACGTTGTAATCGTACTCTATTGGATATAGTGCGTTCTATGATGTTTCTTACCGATTTGCCACTATCGTTTTAGGGTTATGCATTAGAGACAGATGCATTCACTTTAAACAGGGCACCGTCTAAATCCGTTGAGATGACACCGTATGAATGTGGTTTGCAAGAAACCTAAGCTGTTCTTTCTGAAAGTTTGGGGATGCGGTGCTTATGTCAAAAGGCTTTAGCCTGATAAGCTCGAACCCAAAGCGGATAAGTGTGTCTTCATAGGATACCCAAAGAAACCATTGGGTACACCTTCTACCACAGATCCGAAGGCAAAGTATTCGTTGCTAAGAATGGATCCTTTCTAGAGAAGTAGTTTCTCTCGAAAGAAGTGAGTGGGAGGAAAGTAGAACTTGATGAGGTACAATTACCTCCTCTGGATAGTAGTACGCCACAGAAAGAAATTTCTGTGACACCAACACACACCAGAGAAGAAGTTAATGATAATGATCATGAAACTTCATAACAAGTTATTGCTGAACCTCAAAGGTCAACCAGGACACGTTCCGCACCACAGTGGTACAGCAATCCAGTCTTGGAGGTCATGTTGCTAGACAACGGTGAACCTTCGAATTATGAAGAAGCGATGGTAGGCCCGGATTCTGACAAATGGTTTGAGGCCATGAAATCCGAGATAGGATCCATGTATGAGAACAAAGTGTGGACTTTGGTAGACTTGCCCGATAAACGGTGAGCTATTGAAAATAAATGGATCTTCAAGAAGAAGACGAACGCTGATGGTAATGTTACTGTCTATAAAGCTCGACTTGTTGCTAAAGGTTATCAACAAAGTTCAAGGAGTTGACTATGATGAGACTTTCTCACCTGTAGCGATGCTAAAGTCGGTTAGAATTATGTTAGCAATTTGCCGCATTTTATGAAATCTGGCAAATGGACGTCAAAACGGCATTCCTTAATGGATTCCTTAAGGAAGAATTGAATATGATGCAGCCGGAAGGTTTTGTCGATCCTAAAGGTGCTAACAAAGTATGCAAGCTCCAGCGATCCATCTATGGACTAGTACAAGCATCTCGGAGTTAGATTACTCACTTTGATGAAGTGATCAAAGCGTTTGGGTTTATACAAGTTCATGGAGAAACTTGTATTTACAAGAAAGTGAGTGGCAGCTCTATAGCATTTCTAATAGTATATGTGGATGACATATTGTTGATTGGAAATGATGTAGAATTTCTGGAAAGCATAAAGAATTAATTGAAAGGAGTTTTTCAATAAAACCTATTTTTGAGTTATCCACAGATTGGGCATCGAGATCTATAGAGATAGATCAAAACGCCTGATAAAGATTTTCACACACCTTGATGAGATTTTGAAAAAGTTCAAAATAGATCAGTCAAAGAAACAAGTTCTTGCATGGTGTGAAGTGGAGTGAGACTTGAAGACTAAGGTAAAGGTTGTTTACATGATTAGGCATCAAAATCTATAGAGATAGATTGAGACGCCTCATAGGACTTTCACGAAGCACATACATTGACAAGTTTGAAGAAAGTTCAAAATGGATCAGTCAATGAAGGAGTTCTTGACTGTGGTGCAAGGTGTCAAGTTGAGTAAGACTCAAATCTCAACCACAACAGAAAAATAGAATGGATGAAGGTCATCCCCTATGCCTCGGTCATAGGTTCTATGAAGTATGACATGCTGTGTTCTTTGCCATGTATCTGGCAAAAAGTGATCCAGGAGTAGATCACTTGACAGTGGTCAAATTATCCTTAAGATGAGTAAGGAAGAATTTCTTGAGGAAAAGAGATGATAAAAAGTTCGTCGTAAAGGGTTACATCGATGCAAGCTTTAAACACAGAACCGGAAGACTATGAGTCTTAGACCGGATACGTATAGTGGGGCATTCGTTTTTGGAGTGGCTCCAAACAGAGTGTGGTAGCAACATCTACATATGACATAGAGACTTGCGGAGTACACACGGATCTGAATGTTGCAGACCCGTTGACTAAAACCTCTCTCACAGGCAAAACATGATCAGCCCTAGAACTGATTGGATGTTAATTACATGGAGATATAAACTAGATTATTGACTCTAGTGCAAGTGGGAGACTGTTGGAAATATGCCCTAGAGGCAATTAATAAAGTGTTTATTATCATATTTCTCCGTTCATGATAATGGTTTATTATTCACGCTATAATTGTATTGACCAGAAACTAAATACATGTGTGAATAGATAAACGAGTACTGTGTCCCTAGTATGCCTCTACTAGACTAGCTCGTTGATCAAAGATGGTTAAGGTTTCCTAACCATAGACATGAGTTCTCATTTGATAATGGGATCACATCATTAGGAGAATGATGCGATGGACATGACCCAACCGTTAGCATAGCATATGATCGTTCAGTTTATTGCTGCTGCTTTCACTATGTCAAATACATGTTCCTCTGACCATGAGATCATGCAACTCCCGTATATCGTAGGAATACTTTGGGTGTATCAAACGTCACAACGTAACTGGGTGATTATAAATGTGCACTACAGGTATCTCTGAAAGTGTTTGTTGAGTTGGCATGGATCAAGATTGGGATTTGTCATTCTGTCTATCGGAAAGGTATCTCTGGGCCCTCTCGGTAATACAACTTCACAGAAGCCTTGTAAGCACCGTGACTAAAGAGTTAGTTACAAGATGACGTATTACGGAACGAGTAAAGAGACTTGCCAGTAACAAGATTGAACTAGGTATTGAGATACCGACGATCGAATCTTGGGCAAGTAATATACAGCCGGACAAAGGGACCAATGTATGTTGTCATATGAGGTTCAACCGATAAATATCTTCGTGGAATAAGTAGGAACAAATATGAGCATCCAGGTTCCAATGTTGGTTATTGATCGGAGAGTCATCTCGGTCATGTTTACATCATTCCTGAACCCGTAGGGTCCGCACACTTAAGGTTCGATGATGATTTAGTATTATACGAGTTATGTGATTTGGTGACCGAATATTGTTCGGAGCCCCAGATGAGATCACGGACATGACGAGGAGTCTCGAAATGGTCGAGAGGTAAAGAATGATATATTGGAAGATAGTATTCGGACATCGAAATGGTTCCGGATATTTATCGGAGTACCGGAGGGGTTACCGGAACCCCCTGGGTAGCTACATGGGCCATATGGGCCATGTAGGGGAGGAACACCAGCCCACAAGGGGCTGGTCCGCACCCCCCCCTTGAAGGGGATCCGAATTGGGCTAGGGTTTGGGGGCCGGCCCCCCTTTCCTTCTCCCCCTCTCCTTCCTTCCCTACTCCTAGTAGGAGTAGGATTGGGGGGGGGGGGAGGGGCGCCGCCACTTGGGGGGAATCCGACTAGGATTCGGCCACCCCCAAGGCGAGGCCCTTGGCTGCCTTCTCTCCCCACCCTCCTTAATATACAGAGGGGGGCGCCCCAATAGCAAACATCAATTGTTCCAAGCCGTGTGCGGTGCTCCCCTCCACCATTTACACCCTCGGTCATATTTTCGGAGAGCTTAGGTGAAGCCCTGCTGAGATTACTTCACCATCACTGTCGCCACGCCGTCGTGCTGACATAACTCATCTACTACCTCGATGTCTTGCTGGATCAAGAAGGCGAGGAACGTCACCGGGCTATACGAGTGTAGAACTCGGAGGTGCCGTATGTTCGGTACTCGATCGGTGAATCTCGAAGAAAGTTCGACTACATGAACCACGCCGTGAGATGCTTCCGCTAATGGTCTACAAGGGTATGTAGACACACTCCCCCTCTCGCAGCGATGCATCTCCATGGATAGATCTTGCGTGAGCGTAGGAAATTTTCGAAATCACATGCTCCGTTCCCCAACACCAGAGCCTAACCCGCCACCTCCAGCTCCTGAGGTGAGGTCCAAGGCGGCTGATGAAACAACAACGTCTTCGGAGGATGAACTTATCATTACTGACACGACTGTCATTACTCCTGAATCTTCAAGGATGCTGACAAAGACCGTGTCCAAGGGCGAATCTCATGCCGAGCCAAAGGGCAAGGGAAAACTTGAGCTGCCCAACTTGGAGGAGCTGAACCCTGCCGAGCTCCAAGAAGTGGTGCTGAATCGGCTGTCTGAGAGCCGGGATATAGTTAACGTGCTGGCACATAAACAAGAGGTATACCCTAACCCTTTGTCATTTATATTCTTAGTAGTCACCCAATCCTGTATATAACAGTGAATTACTGTTGTATTTAGGATTGAGAAATCATATACTTGAGGTGTAGCAGCCCCCAAGAGCCGGCGTGTTATGCAAATAACATGTCGGGTCTTGATGATAGATGAAAGATTGGCCTTGTAGCCGCAAGGGCCGGCTTACTTCTTTTAAGTAGCCGGGTCTTATCTTCTTTTAAAAGAGCTGATGTGTAGCCCCCAAGGGCTATCTAACTTCTCTGAAGTAGGCGGGTCTTGTCTAGAGTCTTTAATAACATGTTGTAATAAAAAAGATCAATGCTGATAGCAGCCAAGGGCCGGCTTCTCATGCCAATGAGGGCCAGCTCTTACTGATTAGAAAGTTTTGAAGGTGCATTAGCCCCCCAAGTGCCATGTAGAGTACGAGTAGTCTGCTTGGGACTTCCATGATATATGTCTTATGTAACTTTATGTGTAGGAACTGCTGGCTGAAGTGCAAAGCAGATTGGTGAATTGCCAAGAAGCTTTAAAAGCTGAACAGAAGGCACGGGCTGAGGCTGAATCAGCCGACGCTACCTAGGAGAAGACTGCGTCTGAGGCAGGTGAAAGAATGAATACTCTCTCTGTAGAATATGAAAAGGATAAACAATCCTTGATTAAGCGCGCGATTGACGCTGAAGAGAAGCTCAAAGCTGCAGCAGAAGAGCTTGGCGGCTTAAAAAAGCATATCCACCAATTTACTCAAGCCATATTTGGTAATCCGCCACATCCTTATGTAACTTGTTGCTTTCTGATATGTCGATATTGATACTAACATGTTGAATGGTTATCTCTTATAAGCAAGAAAAGCTTGAACCTCCAGAAAGAACCTGTCGTGCAATTGAAGGTGGCTTATACCTTTCTGGAGCAATTGTATACTGGGAGTCTGCGCACCATCCGCTATGTGATGTGTGCCAATAACATGACAACAACCATCAAGGAGACTCTCAGTGTACTGTCAACCCTGCCGAGCCAACTAAAGGAGCCAATGTAACACCCCGGATGTAATTTCCCCTATTTTTAACTCCAACTCTTGCCATTTTCGGCTATGTGCTATGAGATTCCCTTCGTGGTTGAGTTTTGTCTTCGTTTTGCATTTTGTTATTGTCATGCATTTCATTTCATGTCATCATGTGCATCGCATTTGCATACGTGTTCGTCTCATGCATCCGAGCTTTTTCCCCGTTGTCCGTTTTGCAATCCGACACTCCCATGTGCACCGGTGCCCCCCTTTTGTCTCTTTTCGTGAGCGGGTGTTAAACGTTTTCGGAATGGACCGAGATTTTCCAAGTGGCCTTGGTACACCACCGGTAGACTGCCTGTCAAGTTTCGTTCCATTTGGAGGTCGTTTGATACTCCAACGATTAACCGAGTAACCGCAAAGGCCTTTTGTGTGTTGCAGCCCAACACCCCTCCAAAACAGCCTAATAACCCATACAAACCCTTTCCATGTCCTCGTCGTTCGATCACGATCGTGTGGGTGAAAACTACACCCCATTTGGACTCTCCTAGCTCCCTCTACCTATAAATACATGTCTCCCCCCGAAATTTCGGATCAAATCCACCTAACCCTAAAAAAATTCGTCCCCGCCGCCATCGGACGTGTCCGCCCGCCGCCGGACGCCGTCTGCCGCCACCCGCGGCCAACGGGAGGCCGACA
>NC_041391.1:712173909-712176092 GCF_002162155.2 Triticum dicoccoides
GGCCGCGCCCGCGCAGCGCCCCTCCGCCGCCTCAGCCGCGCCTCCTCCGCCGGCGCCTGCGCCCCTCCGGCGAACCTCGGAACCGCCGCCGATCCAGATCTGGAAACTAGGTTGACTCCCCCCCCCTCGAATTTTCTCTTAAGTCCTGATATTTTGACATTCAGGTGCCCTGTTCGACATGCCATATCTCCTCATCCGTAACTTCGTTTCATGCATATGATATTCCAAAATGTTTACTGGGAGATGCTCTTTATTTTGTTCCATTGTGCCATGTTTGTTTGAGTCCATCTTGATGCCTAAATCATTGTTGCAAGAGTGCTATATGATGTTAACTGTTGTCTGTTAACAGAACTTGATGAATTGTCTTTTTTGTCACATTTTGTGTGTGCATCCTATGAGCATGATGTCTACATGTGTTTTGTTCATCTCCATGTTATCTTTACAGTGGCGCAAACCTTGTATTTTTATGTGCTCTTTAGTGAGTGCATAAAGCTTGCAAAGTGTGCTACATGATGTTGCTGATTTCAGTCACTTTTCCTGTAACATTTTGATGCCATGTGAACTTGTTGCTACCATGCGATCCATGCATATTTGGAGGTAGTTCAGTAAGAGTGTTTTGTAGATATGGTTATGCTCTATCTATTCATTCCTCGTTTTGCAATTATAGAGTGCTCTAGCATGTCCTAATCTTGATCTACTTTTGCTATAAAATGTTCCTGGCAGATTGTTTACATGTTATTCCATTTTGCCACGGTTGTTGCTAGTGAACCATGCATGCTATGAACTTGCTCTTTCTATTATTATCTACAAAAACATTTTATCTTTCTGGTAGTAGGCTTGTCTTGTCATGCAAGGCCTTGTGATGAGTGAATTGAGCTTGCAAAGTTGCCTTCATGATACTGTTTATGCCATACTCTATTTTTCTGCAAAGTCTGAATCTGTAGCGAAACTTGCTATGTTTACATGGGTGCCATCATACCTTCTGTGCCTTTTTGGCTCATGATCAGCAAAGGACTTTTGTTATATGCATTTAGTAGGTTCATGCCATGCCTTGTTTTGCTATGATATGTTCCTGTAGCATGTTGTTTGCTTGCTCTAAACATGCCAAGTCTGTGAAGCTGATATCTTTTGCATTTTTGCCATGCTTGTTTGAACCTGTTCTGGTGTGATTTAGCCGTAGCTCAGTGTTCATATTTTGTCAAGCATCTTGGGTACATCACTGCCATATGCTTTGTTGTTATGTTGGAGTGCAGTAGCTTAGTTTCTTGTTGCATTCAAGATGGCATCATACTGTTAATCGCAGAATTGTGCCATCCTTATTTTGCTTGCCATTTGCAAATCGTGCATCCGAATCCGGTGATCTTTATATCGATTTCAACCGAAATCATCTCATATTTCCAGCGGCATACTTGGTTTGCCAAGTTGATGCCTTGTTCATCCTTTTTCCATCCGGAGCACGCATATGCATTGCATATTTCATCCCGCATATCTTGCCATGTTTTGCATCATGTTGCTTGAGCATTGCACCGATTTGATTGTTGTTCCATTGCTTGTGTTCTTGCTTTGGGTAGAGCAGGGAGACGAGAACGTGAACGAGGAACCTGTTGAGAACGCTTACGAGGATCAAGTTTTCGACAACGCTGAGAACTTTGCAGGCAAGATGACCATACCCTCGAAATCACTTCTATCTTTGCTTGCTAGTTGTTCGCTCTATTGCTATGCCGCGCTACCTACCACTTGCTTACCAAGCCTCCCAAATTGCCATGAACCTCTAACCTTTGTCACCCTTCCTAGCAAACCGTTGTATGGCTATGTTACCGCTTTGCTCAGCCCCTCTTATAGCGTTGCTAGTTGCAGGTGAAATTGAAGTTGGTTCCATGTTGGAACATGGATATTCTTTTGGGATATCACATATTATCTCTTATTTTAATTAATGCATCTATATACCTTGTAAAGGGTGGAAGGCTTAGCCTTATGCCTAGTGCTTTGTTCCACTCTTGCCGCCCTAGTTTCCGTCATACCGGTGTTATGTTCCTTGATTTTGCGTCCCTTACGCGGTCGGGTGATTTATGGGACCCCGTTGACAGTTTGCCTTGAATAAACTCCTCCAGCAAGGCCCAACCTTGGTTTTACATTTGCCTACCTATACCTTTCCCTAGGGTTTTCGCGAGCCCGAGGGTCAT
>NC_041391.1:712176298-712230199 GCF_002162155.2 Triticum dicoccoides
GCGGGCCAGTGTTCCTCTGAATGCCTGGTCCAAACTGAGCGATGTCCGGCGCCCCCTGGGCAATCAGGGTCTATGTCAACCCGACGTCTTGCTCATCCGGTGTGCCCTGAGAACGAGATATGTGCAGCTCCTATCAGGATTTGTTGGCACATTCGGGCGGCTTTGCTGGTCTTGTTTTAACTTGTCGAAATGTCTTGTAACCGGGATTCCGAGACTGATCGGGTCTTCCCGGGAGAAGGAATATCCTTCGTTGGCCGTGAGAGCTTGTGATGGGCTAAGTTGGGACACCCCTGCAAGGTATAAACTTTCGAAAGCCGTGCCCGCGGTTATGTGGCAGATGGGAATTTGTTAATGTCCGGTTGTAGAGAACTTGACACATGACTTAAATTAAAATGAATCAACAGCGTCTGTAGCCGTGATGGTCTCTTTTCGGCGGAGTCCGGGAAGAGAACATGGTCTTGTGTTATGTTTGAATGTAAGTAGTTTCAGGATCACTTCTTGGTCATTTCTAGCTTCTCGACCGTGGTTGCTTCTCTTTTCGCTCTCATTTGCGTATGTTAGCCACTATATATGCTTAGTGCTTGCTGCAGCTCCACCTCACCACCTTTTTCCAACCCATAAGCTTAAATAGTCTTGATCTCGCGGGTGTGAGATGGCTGAGTCCCCGTGGCTCACAGATTCTACCAAAACAGTTGCAGGTGCCAATGATGCCAGTGCAGGTGACGCAACCGAGCTCAAGTGGGAGTTCGATGAGGAACTTGGTCGCTACTATGTTTCGTTTCCTGATGATCAGTAGTGGTGCCCAGTTGGGACGATCGGGGATCTAGCATTTGGGGTTATCTTCTTTTCATTTGTATTTGTCCGTAGCCGGTTTATGTGTGTACTCTGGATGATGTATGTTTTATTCATGTATTGTGTGAAGTGGCGATTGTAAGCCAACTCTTTATCCCATTCTTGTTCATTACATGGGATTGTGTGAAGATGATCCTTCTTGCGACAAAACCTGCAATGCGGTTATGCCTCTAAGTCATGCCTCGACACATGGGAGATATAGCCGCATCGTGGGTGTTACAGCTAAAGAAATTAGCCGCCATATTTACACTTGTCCGAGCCAAAGCATACAACGAAGATCTGGACATAGCAGAACTGACTGGCGGCTTCCCCCAGCATAACTTTGAGGGTAAAGATTTTACCTCAGAAGATTTCAACCGCCTGCGCATAGAGACATGGCCTGTAGCCACCAAGCTTGCCGAAGAGGTCAATTTGGAAGATATCAGGCGGCTTACAATGATGCTGGGGAGCGCGTAGAGCCGGGCAGCTTCAAGGCGATAAGCTTGATTCCCCATGGACGTAAGGATTTCTTTGTCCCTGAGATTGAACCTTTCGACCTTATTGAAGAGGCTGGCACCTTTGCGGCGCTGTCATTAATTGATTGGGATGCCGATGAAGCACAGATCGCTGCAACAGCGAAGGCGGCACAGGATAAACTGAAGGCGGCTCAGAAGAAGGTGGCTCAGAAGAAAGTCGGCTTGGCGGGTAAACCTTCTGGCAGCACCAGCTCCCGTGCGCCAAAGTAAAACTTTAAAATTATTCAAGGGCCTTGTAGTGGCCTTGTAATAGGATAGTGAAAACACTTAATTGTGCCTTCGTGCACCATGCTGGCGACTCTAAGATACGGCGTGGTTTTAACCCGCCAGAATATCTGTGTCTTAAATGAAATCTTTTGGCCCACAAGGCGGCTCCTGATTTCCTGCAAGAAAGGCTGTAATAGACCATGATGTGATAAGTGCTCAGATCAATCGTAGATTAAATACTGGCAACTTTAAAATAGAAAACTTATAAATGTTAAGATATGACCGGTGTAATATGGAACCGGCGGCTCATGGCCGATCAAAAACATAAAAGTTTGAACTGATAACAGAATCATAACAGATTTGTAAGGCCAATATTTCACTTTATGGGAAAACATTTAGGCAAGAATTTTATTTCATATAGTTCAGGGTCCCAATTAAGGATTGACTTGGCAAGATTAAATATTTGCAAAGTTCAGGGTCCTAGCGACGGGATTGACTTACAGAATATAACCCTTGCAAAGTTCAGGGTCCCTAGTTAAGGATTGACTTTAGCAAGACTTAATCTTTGCAAAGTTCAGGGTCCTAGTGATGGGATTGACTTAGAAGATATAACCTGTACAAAGTTCAGGGTCCCCATTAAGGGATTGACTTAATAGGATTTTGTTCGACTAAATTCAGGGTCCCTAGTTTAGGATTGACTTAACAAAGTTCAGAGTCCTGGAAGCGGGATTGACTTAGCGAAAAGGATCTCGTGCCCTTGTAAAGTTCAGGGTCCCAGTTAAGGGATTGACTTAACAAGAGTTTGCAAAGTTCAGGGTCCCAGCTAAGGAATTGACTTAGCAAGAGATTTTAGTTTGGCGTGGTTAGCCCTTGCAATATCCTCGCTGCAGTAAGCCGACCCTCACATGACAACCACCGCTTTAACCTTACAAAGTTCAGGGTCCCAGTTAAGGGATTGACTTAGCAAGAGTATGGCGGGTCATATAATTGGAGTAGCTTCAAGCAAACATGTGGGTTTAACCAAGAAGGGGTGGCGTTTGTGTACCAGTCAAGAGGGTGAGAAAGCTGAACTCGGTGAGTTAGAAGCCCCCAAGTGACTTATGATCAACAAAGTAAAGACTCATGCACAGCAATTGAGATGAAACGACACAGACCCCGAGTTTTGGGGGTGCCGGCTTTATTCATTGATCATATGATAATATATTCATAGGTATGTACAAAGAGAACCTGAGCCGGAGCTCTAGGTGTAATAAGGCCTTAGATGAGCTATGTTCCAAGGCCTGTTGGTCTCCTCCTCGGATGTGCGTGACTCCTTTTCAGGGCGAAGATCAATCAAGTAGTAAGATCCGTTGTGGAGATTCTTGCTGACGACGAAGGGTCCTTCCCAAGGAGATAAAAGCTTATGCATGTTAGACTGATCTTGAATCAGCCAGAGCACTAAGTCGCCCTCCTGGAAAGTCCGGCTTCTGACTCTACGGCTGTGATAGCGGCGCAGGTCTTGTTGATATATAGCAGAACGGGCTGCAGCGAGATCACGCTCTTCCTCCAGAGCATCCAAAGAGTCTTGACGAGCATGTTCGTTGTCCTCTTCGGTGTATGCTGTAACCCGGGGCGAGTCATGACGTACGTCGCTTGGTAAGATGGCTTCTGCACCGTAAACCATGAAGAAAGGCATAAAGCTTGTTGATCTGTTAGGGATGGTCCGTAAGCTCCATAAGAAAGAGGGAAGCTCCTCGACCCAACAGCCGGGTGTGCGTTGAAGCGGTGTCACAAGCCGGGGCTTAATACCTCGCAAGATCTCTGGATTAGCACGTTCGGCCTGGCCATTGGACTGAGGGTGCGCAACAGACGCCACATCGAGACGGATGTGTTCTCTTTGACAAAACTGCTCCATAGCCCCATTTGACAGGTTTATACCATTATCAGTAATGATGCTATTGTTGGGGAATGCAACATGCAATTTCAAAAAATTTCCTATGCTCACGCAAGATCTATCCATTGAGATGTATCGCTATGAGAGGGGGGAGTGCATCTACGTACCCTCGTAGACCGTTAGTGGAAGCATCTCACAACGCGGTTGATGTAGTCGAACAATCCTTTGAGCTCCACCGATCGAGTACCGGACGTACGACACCTCCGAGTTCTACACACGTGCAGCTCGGTGACGTCCCTCGCCTTCTTGATTCAGCAAGACGTCGGGGATGTAGATGAGTTCCGTCAGCACGACGGTGTGGCGACGGTGACGGTGAAGTGCTTCTGGCAGGGCTTCGCCTAAGCTCTCCGAAAATATGACTGAGGTGGAAAATGGAGATCGGGGCACCGCACACGTCTATAGAACAATTGTGTGTCTCCAAGGTGTGCCCCTCCTCCGTATATAAAGGAGGGAGGGGGGAGGAGGCAGCCAAGGGGGCTGCGCCCTAGGAGGCCGAATCCCCCTAGGGGATTCCTCCCCATTGGTTGGCGCCCCCCCCCCCCCCAATCCTACTCCAAGTAGGACTCCTACTTGGAAGGGGGGAAAGGGAGAAGGAAGGGGGGCTGGCCCCCCAACCCCTAGCCCAATTCGGACTGGCCCTAGAGGGGGCGCACCAGCCCCTTGTGGGCTGGTTCTCCTCCCCTACGTGGCCCATGAGGCCCATGTGGCCCCCCGGGGGGTTCCGGTAACCCCTCCGGTACTCCGATAAAATTCTGGAACCTTCCGGTATCCAAATACCATCATCCAATATATCATTCTTTACCTCTCGGCCATTCCGAGACTCCTCGTCATGTCCGTGATCTCATCCGGGACTCCGAACAACATTCGGTCACCAATCACATAACTCATATAATACTATATCCTCATCGAACCTTAAGTGTGCGGACCGTACGGGTTTGCAAATGATGTAGACATGACCGAGACGGCTCTCCGGTCAATAACCAATAGCGGAACCTAGATGCTCATATTGGTTCCTACATATTCCACCAAGATCTTTATCGGTGAACCTCGTATGACAACATACGTTGTTCCCTTTGTCTGGCGGTATGTTACTTGCCCGAGATTCGATAGTCGGTATCTCGATACCTAGTTCAATCTTGTTACTGGCAAGTCTCTTTACTCATTCCGTAATACGTCATCTTGTAACTAACTCTTTAGTCACGGTGCTTGCAAGGCTTCTGTGATGCTGTATTACCGAGAGGGCCCAGAGATACCTTTCCAATAGTCGGAATGACAAATCCCAATCTTGATCCATGCCAACTCAACAGATACTTTCGGAGATACCTGAAATGTACCTTTATGATCACCCAGTTACGTTGTGATGTTTGATACACTCAAAGTATTCCTCCGATATCCGGGAGTTGCATGATCTCATGGTCGGAGGAACATGTATTTGACATAGTGAAAGCAGTAGCAATAAACTGAATGATCATGTGCTATGCTAACGGTTGGGTCAAGTCCATCACATCATTCTCCTAATGATGTGATCCCGTTATCAAATGACAACTCATGTCCATGGTCAGGAAACTTAACCATCTTTGATCGACGAGCTAGTCTAGTAGAAGCATACTAGGGACACGGTATTCGTTTATCAATTCACACATGTATTAAGTTTCCGGTCAATACAATTATAGCATAAATAATAAACCATTATCATGAATGGGGAAATATGATAATAAACACTTTATTTAATTGCCTCTAGGGCATATTTCCAATAGTCTCCCACTTGCACTAGATGCAATTACATCGTAATGAATCTAACACCCATTGAGTTCTGGTGCTGATCATGTTTTGCTCGTGAAAGAGGTTTAGTCAACGGGTCTGCCACATTTAGATCCGTATGTACTTTGCAAATCTCTATGTCTCCATCCTTGATCAAATTCCGAATGGAGTTGAAGCGGCGCTTGATATGCTTGGTTTTCTTGTGAAACCTGGGCTCCTTTGTGATAGCAATTGCTTCAGTGTTGTCACATAAGATTGTCATTGGACCCGATACACTAGGTACTATACCTAGATCGAATATGAACTCCTTCATCCAGACACCTTCATTTGCTGCTTCGGAAGCAGCTATGTACTCCGCTTCACATGTTGATCCCGCCACGATGCTCTGCTTGGTACTGCACCAACTGACTGCTTCACCATTAAGAATAAATACGTATCCAGAATGTGACATCGAGTCAGCTGGATCTGTGTCAAAGCTAGCATCAACGTAACCCTTTACGATGAGCTCTTTCTCACCTCCGTAAACGAGAAACATTTCCTTGGTCCTTTTCAGGTACTTCAGGATATTCTTGACCGCTGTCCAGTGATCTACTCCTGGATCACTTTGGTACCTTCCCACCAAACTAATGGCAAGACAGACATTAGGTCTGGTACACAGCATGGCATACATAATAGAGCCTATGGCTGAAGCATAGGGGATGACACTCATCTTCTCTTTATCTTCTGTCGTGGTTGGGCATTGAGTCTTACTCAATCTCACACCTTGTACTACAGGCAAGAAACCTTTCTTTGACTGATCCATTTTGAACTTCTTCAAAATCTTGTCAAGGTATGTGCTTTGTGAAAGTCCAATGAGGCGCCTAGATCTATCTCTATAGATCTTGATGCCTAATATGTAAGCAGCTTCCCCGAGATCCTTCATCGAAAAACTTTTGTTCAAATAACCCTTTATGCTTTCTAGAAATTCTATGTCATTTCCCATCAACAATATGTCATCTACATATAATATGAGAAATGCCACAGAGCTCCCAGTCACTTTCTTGTAAATACAAGCTTCTGCATAAGTTTGTATAAACCCAAACGCTTTGATCACTTCATCAAAGCTAGTATTCCAGCTCCGAGATGCTTGCACCAGTCCATAGATGGATCGCTGGAGCTTGCATACTTTGTTAGCCCCTTTAGGATTGACAAAACCTTCCGGCTGCATCATATACAATTATTCCTTAAGGAATCCATTAAGGAATGCCATTTTGACGTCCATTCGCCAGATTTCATAATCATAAAACGCGGCAATCGCTAACATTATTCTAACAGACTTTAGCATCGCTACGGGTGAGAAAGTCTCATCGTAGTCAATTCCATGAACTTGGTGATAACCTTTAGCAACAAGTCGAGCTTTATAGATGGTAACATTACCATCAGTGTCCGTCTTCTTCTACCAAAGTCCAAACTTTGGTCTCATACATGGATCCAATCTCGAATTTCATGACCTCCAGCCATTTCTTGGAATCCGGGCCTGCCATTGCTTCTTCATAATTCGAAGGTTCACCGTTGTCCAACAACATAACCTCCAAGACTGGATTTGTGTACCACTCTGGTGCGGAACGTGTCCTGGTTGACCTTCGAGGTTCAGTAACAACTTGATTCGAAGCTTCATGATCATCATCATTAACTTCTTCTCCGGTCTGTGCTGGTGTCACAGAAATTTCTTTCTGTTGCATGCTACTATCCATAGGAGGTACAATTACCTCATCAAGTTCTACTTTCCTCCCACTCACTTCTTTCGAGAGAAACTCCTTCTCCAGAAAGGATCCATTCTTAGCAACGAAAACTTTGCCTTCGGATCTGTGGTAGAAGGTGTACCCAACCGTTTCTTTTGGGTATCCAATGAAGACGCACTTATCCGCTTTGGGTTCGAGCTTATCGAGCTGAAGCCTTTTGACATAAGCATCGCATCCCCAAAGTTTTAGAAACGACAGCTTAGGTTTCTTGCCAAACAACAGTTCATATGGTGTCGTCTCAACGGATTTTGATGGTGCCCTGTTTAAAGTGAATGCGGCTGTCTCTAATGCATAACCCCAAAAAGATAGTGGCAAATCGGTAAGAGACATCATAGAACGCACCATATCCAATAGATTTCGATTACGAGGTTTGGACACACCATTACGCTATGGCGTTCCAGGTGGCGTGAACTATGAAACAATTCCACACTGTCTTAAGTGATTGCCAAACTCGTAACTCAAATATTCTCCTCCATGATCAGATCGTAAGAACTTTATTTTCTTGTCATGATGGTTCTCTACTTCACTCTGAAATTCTTTAAACTTTTCAAATGTTTCAGACTTATGTTTCATCAAGTAGACATAACCATATCTACTCAAATCATCTGTGAACGTGAGAACATAACGATATCCACCGCGCCCCTCAACACTCATCGGACCGCATACATCGGTATGTATTATTTCCAGCAAGTCTATTGCTCGCTCCATTGTTTCGGAGAACGGAGTTTTAGTCATCTTGCCCATGAGGCACGGTTCACACGTCTTAAATGATTCATAATCAAGTGATTCCAAATGCCCGTCAACATGTAGTTTCTTCATGCGTTTAACACCGATATGACCTAAACGGCAGTGCCTCAAATATGTGGTATTATCATTATCAAATTTGCGTCTTTTGGCATCAATATTATGGATGTGTGTATTACCACGATCGAGATTCAGCAAGAATAAACCATTCACAAGTGGTGCATGACCATAAAAGATATTATTCGTCCAAATAGAACAACCATTATTCTCTGTCTTAAATGGATAACCGTCTCGCAATAAACAAGATCTAGATATAATGTTCATGCTCAACGCAGGCACCAAATAACAATTATTTTGGTTCATAACTAATCCCAAAGGTAGATGTACAGGTAACGTCCGGACAGCGATCACTACAACTCTTGAACTGTTCTCGACGCGCATCGTCACCCCGTCCTTAGCCAATCTTCGCTTGTTCTGTAGCTCCTGTTTCGAGTTACAAATATGAGCAACCGAACCAGTATCAAATACCCAGGTGCTACTACGATAATTAGTTAGGTACACATCAATAACATGTATATCAAATATACCTTTGTTGACGTTGCCATCCTTCTTATCTGCCAGATACTTGGGGCAGTTCCGCTTCCAGTGACCAGTCCCTTTGCAGTAGAAACACTCAGTCTCGGGTTTAGGACCAGACTTGGTTTTCTTCGTGGGAGCAGCAACAGATTTGCCGTAATTCTTGAAGTTTCCCTTCTTTCCCTTGCCCTTCTTGAAACTAGTGCCCTTCTTCACCATCAACACTTGATGCTCTTTCTTGACTTCAACCTCCGCAGCCTTAAGCATAGCGAAGAGCTCGGAAATGGTCTTGTTCATTCCTTGCATATTATAGTTCATCACGAAGCCCTTATAGCTTGGTGGCAGTGATTGGAGAATTCTGTCAATAACCGAATCATCTGGAAGATTAACTCCCAGCTGAGTCAAGCGGTTATGCAACCCAGACATCTTGAGTATATGCTCAATGACAGAACTGTTCTCCTCCATCTTACATCTAAAGAACTTATCGGAGACATCATATCTCTCGACCCGGGCATGAGCTTGAAATACAAGTTTCAGCTCTTGGAACATCTCATATGCTCCGTGGTGTTCAAAACATCTTTGGAGCCTCGATTGTAAGCCGTAAAGCATGGCACACTGAACTATCGAGTAGTCATCAACACGTGTCTGCCAGGCGTTCATAACGTCGACAGATGAGGGAGGGGGCGCGGCACCCAGCGGTGCATCAAGGACATAAGCCTTCTGTGTAGCAATGAGGATGATCCTCAGATTACAGACCCAGTCCGCATACTTGCTTCCATCATCTTTCAACTTAGCTTTCTCTAGGAACGCATTAAAATTCAATGGAACTATAGCGCGGGCCCTTGATCTACAACATACAATTGCAAACACAGGTAAGACTATCTTCATGATAATTGAAGTTCAATTTAATCAAATTACTTAAGAACTCCCACTTAGATTAACATCCCTCAAGTTGTCTAAGTGTAACATGATCCACATCAACTAATCCACGTCCGATCATCACGTGAGGTGGATCAGTCATCAATGGTGAACATCTTTCATGTTGATCATATCTACTATATGACTCATGTTTGACCTTTCGGTCTCTTGTGTTCCCAGGCCATATCTGCATATCCTAGGCTTGCCAAGTTTAACCCAAGTATTCTGCGTGTGCAAAACTGGCTTACACCCATTGTATGTGAACGAAGAATCTATCACACCCGATCATCACATGGTGCTTCGAAACGTTGAACTTTTGCAACGGTGCATACTCGGGGAGAACACTTATCTTGAAATTTTACTGAAGGGATCATCTTATAATGCTACCGTCGTCCTAAGCAAAATAAGATGCATAAAAGGATTAACATCACATGCAATTCAATATGTGACATGATATGGCCATCATCATCTTGTGCTTTTGATCTCTATCGCCAAAGTACCGTCATGATCTCCATCGTCACCGGCGCCCCACCTTGATCTCCATCATAGTGTCGTGGTCATCTCGCCGACTATTGCTACTACTACTGCTGCTAACTCATAGCGGTAAAGTAAAGCAATTACATAGCATTGGCATTGCATACAATAAAGAGACAACCATAAGGCTCCTGCCGGTTGCCGATAACTTTACAAAACATGATCATCTCATACATCAACGTATCTCACATCATTTCTTGACCATATCACATCACAAGCATACCCTACAAAAACAAGTTAGACGTCCTCTACTTTGTTGTTGCAAGTTTTACGTGGCTGCTACGGGTTTGCAAGAACCGATTCTTACCTACGCAAAAACACAACGTGGTGTAGTGATTGCTTTTTGATCTTCTAAAAGAACCCTCTTCATTGAAACCGGTTCAACTAAAGTGAGAGAAACTAACACCCGCCAGTCACCTTTATGCAGCTATGTGCAACAACAGTGAAACCAGTCTCGCGTAAGCGTACGCGTAATGTCGGCAACCGAGTAACAACTAGGAACGGCAAGCAATATGTATACACCCACGCACACAACTATTTTGTGTTCTACTCATGCAAATCACATCTACGCCTAGACCTGGCTCGGATGCCAATGTTGGGGAACGCACATGCAATTTCAAAAAAAATTCCTACGCTCACGCAAGATCTATCCATGGAGATGTATCGCTACGAGAGGGGGAGTGCATCTATGTACCCTCGTAGACTGTTAGTGGAAGCATCTCACAACGCGATTGATGTAGTCGAACAATCCTTCGAGCTCCACCGATCGAGTACCGAACATACGGCACCTCCAAGTTCTACACACGTGCAGCTCGGTGATGTCCCTCGTCTTCTTGATCCAGCAAGACGTTAGGGAAGTAGATGAGTTCCGTCAGCACGACAGCGTGGCGACGGTGACGGTGAAGTGATTCCGGCAGGGCTTCGCCTAAGCGCTCCGAAAATATGATCGAGGTGGAAAACGAAGATCGGGGCACCGCACACGGCTATAGAACAATTGTGTGTTTCCAAGGGGTGCCCCTCGTCCGTATAAAGGAGGCAGGGGGGAGGAGGCAGCCAGGGGGGCTGCGCCCTAGGAGGCCGAATCCCCCTAGGGGATTCCTCCCCATTGGCTGGCGCCCCCCCCAATCCTACTCCAAGTAGGACTCCTACTTGGAAGGGGGGAGAGGGAGAAGGAAGGGGGGGCCGGACCCCCAACCCCTAGCCCAATTCCGATTGGCCCTAGGGGGGCACACCAGCCCCTGGTGGGCTGGTTCTCCTCCCCTACGTGGCCCATGAGGCCCATGTGGCCCCCCGGGGGGTTCCGGTAACCCCTCCGGTACTCCGATAAAATTCCGGAACCTTCCAGTATCCAAATACGATCATCCAATATATCATTCGTTACCTCTCGGCCATTCCAAGACTCCTCATCATGTCCGTGATCTCATTCGGGACTCCAAACAACATTCGGTCACCAATCACATAACTCATATAATACTATATCGTCATCGAACCTTAAGTGTGCGGACCCTACGGGTTCGGGAATGATGTAGACATGACCGAAACGTCTCTCCGATCAATAACCAATAGCAGAACCTGGATGCTCATATTGGTTCCTACGTATTCCATGAAGATCTTTATCGGTGAACCTCATATGACAACATACGTTGTTCCCTTTGTCTGGCGGTATGTTACTTGCCCGAGATTCGATCATCGGCATCTCGATACCTAGTTCAATCTCATTACCGGTAGGTCTCTTTACTCATTCCGTAATACGTCATCTTGTAACTAACTCTTTAGTCACGGTGCTTGCATGTAACAGCCCGGGACCGATGCTCCAGATGCCGTCCAGTTATTTGCGTTGCCGCCAGGTGATTTAATTGTTTGTTGCATTTCATCATGGCATCATGCGCATTGCATCGCATTTGCATCAGCATTGTTTTTAAAACTCGCATCCGTTCGTAGTTTTTGGTTGTCCAGTCCCCTTTGTTGACCAGTTTGAGACCAACCACACATGCACATGCCCGTGACACCGGGAAAATATTGTTTTTAAAAGTGGGAATAAAATGTCCTCGGATTGGGTTGAAAGTTGGCGTGCGGTCTTATTTTATTATAGGTAGACCGCCTGCCAAATTTCATCGCAATCGGAGGTCGGTTGATACCCGAACCGTTAATTATATAGCGGCACTATAGCCGGTCAAATTATCAGACGTTTTCGGTTTTAAAACGGTGCCAGGCCGCTCTTCTCTTCTCTCCCTCAGGCCCATGTCACTCTTCACAGCCATTGCAGCCCACCAAAGCCCAGCCTACCCTACCCCCTCTCCCCTTCGGAACCGTCCGATTACGATCGGAGAGACCAAATACCCTAACCTATAACCAATCTGCTATATATAGCAGCCCACCTAGTCCATTTCTAGTCCAACCCTAAATTCTAGGAGGTTTGTCCCTCTCCGCCTCCACTCCACCCAAATCCCCTCGGGATCCCATTGCCCAACCAGCCGCAGCCACCAACCTCCTCCTCCTCTCATCGGGATCCTCCCCTGTCCAATCATAACACCGCCGCCAACAGCCTCGCGCTCGTGCCGTCGAGCCAAGCCTCAGCTCCGTCGCCCGGCCGTCTCCCTCAACGCCGGTGACCAAACCCAGGTCGGTCCCGCCGCTTCCTGCCTTCCGTTTCTCCCCGTGTTCCCCTCTCTCTCAACCTCTCTAAGCTCTCGTCTCTCCCTTCTCAAGCAGGGACCTGACGCCCGACTTGCAGCGCGCCACCCCGATGCCAAGCCTCGCAAGGGATCGCCGGCAGCCGGCCGCCTCGTCATCGGGTTGCCCGCTCTTGGATCCACCTGTTCCCGGCCGGATCCCGCCACTCGCGCCAAGTTCCCATCCCCGCTGCTTCCCGCCTCCATGGACTCACTCGAAGAGCACCTCTCCGCCGCCTGCTCCGCCCCACCTGCGCTGTCTCCGGCGTGCCCAAGTCCCTCGCCGCGCCGCGTCCCTGCTTCACCGTGGTCCGCCGCCGCCACCCTGTTCCCGGCATCACGCCGCCGTCAGCTGCAGCTCGACCTCCTCTGCATCGAGCAGAGGAGATGTAGCGCGTCGCTTGCCTCGACCAGCCGCCTGCGTTGACTTGTCCGTTGCCTTCGCCAAGGCCCAGCAAGGTGAGCTCCCCTCCAGCCTTCCCCAGGGCCCAGTTCCAGCAGACCATGGCCCTCTGCTGCCGCTGGATCGCCAAGATGTAGTCTTGACCCGGCCTCTTCCACCCTCCAGCACCGCTCAAGTTTTGCCTCTGTCCCCCTGCGTTGTGTGACCATGGACGGAGCCGGGAATTGAACAGCAAGCACCAAGTACAACGATGACCCTTGAAGGCACCGGTTGCATCAAGTTCCCCATCGCCAAGATCGGACCAACAAGTACCCTGACTACGAAACGTGTACCACTACTTCCACTACCGTCGTCATGGAACCGTCAAGACCGTTGAGTGAACGATTACACGATGACCCCTAAAGAACACGGATACGTCAAGTTCCTCTCCCAACAAGTACCACTACCGTCGCCAAGGTCGGGAGTACCCTTTCGAATCGCCAAGTACCACTACCGTCGCCCGAAGAACCATGGATCACAAGCAACAAGTTCGACTACCGTCGCATGTACAACTACTTCCACTACCACTGAACTTGGTCCGCTTCGAAAATGCTCGCTTCGAAGGTATACCACCAAAACGACGCTCGTGAACGAATGCATGTGTTGTATGAGATGAACCGTGTGTTTGCACCGTCTGCGATGGTTCGTTGCACGATGCCCCACTTTGGCCATGCAACCGACATGTGGGAACTCGGTAATCGGGATCACCTCACCATCTTTTGCATGACACGCGCATGCCCACACTTCTTTTGCACCGGTATCTCAACGAGTTACTGGAACCAGGATGTTGCCGTGGCATCATTTTCGGATTCGCCGCCGTGGCACCCCTTTCCTTTCCGCCATGGCGACAAATGCCTCATATCATAGTATATGCTAACATTTTTCTCAAAATTACATATAACTTGAATATGTCATCCACATCATGATAACAACATTTCAACATGCCTAAAATTGTTGTTTGCATTAGTCTGCATATGAGGTCGTTTCGAAAATGCTTTATGTTGTTTCCGGCCTCATTTAATTTGCCGAGTTAGGTACTTCATGTATGCTTCACCTCTTGCCATGTTAACCAACATTTAATATTGATGAGTACCTAAATAGGAGTGAACTAAATAATTGATCATGGGGTTTCGTCAATATGCAACTCTTTGTATCTCGTTGCATATTGAGCTTCACTTAATGTGTAGCATATGGTTGTTGCACTTTGCCATGCCTTGCCTCTTTAAACCGGACATGCATCATACTTGGTTGTGCATCATGTCATGTTTATGTTTGTTTGTTTACCGTGTTGTTTGCTTCTTTTCGGTTGTGCTTCTTCTCGTTAGTTCCCGTTGCGATGTGAGGATTCGTTCGACTACGATGGTTCGTCTACTTCATGGACTCGGTCTTCTTCCTAGCGGGATTTCAGGCAAGATGATCATTACCTTGGATACCATTACTATCACTACTTGCTAGTTGTCTCGCTACCTACCACATATATGTCAGTCTCCCAAATTGCCATGATACAACCTCTAACCTCCACTACCCAGCAAACCATTGTTTGGCTATGTTACCACCTTGCTCAGCCCCTCTTATAGCACAGCTAGCTGCAGGTGCAGTGCAGGTTGTTTCCATGTTGGGAACATGGATATCTTGGGATATCACAATATCTCTTACTTAATTAATGCATCTATATACTTGGTAAAGGGTGGAAGGCTTGGCCTTTTGCTTGGTGTTTTGTTTCACTCTTGCCGCCATAGTTTCCGTTATACCGGCGTTATGTTCCTTGAATTGCGTTCCTAACATGGTTGGGGTTTATGGGCCCCCCTTGACAATTTGGTTCGGACTAATACATATCTCGCAATACCCAACTTTGGTTTTCCATTTGCTCATGACAACTAAAATAATTGCATAGGGCTTAGCTAACCCGTTGATAATCAATGTCACCCCCCGAGCCAGTGCTTTAAAAGAGTGTTGGTTCGAACTATCAACTATCGGTGGCTGCCAGGGGCAACTCTGGATTAGACCTACCCGGCGTTAAGACAATCCGCTGTTGCCCTGAGAACGAGGTATGCGTGACTCCTATTGGGATCGTCGGCGCAGCGGGAGGTATTGCTGGATATGTGTTGGCCTTATCGAAGAGTCTTGTGCACCGGGATTCCGACGATGCTTTGGGTTATCCCGATGTTGAGGTTTTTCCATCACTGATTGTGGTAAGTTTATAATGGACTGAGTTGGAGCACCCCTGCAGGGTTAAATCTTTCGGAGAGTCGTGCCCGCGGTTATGTGGCACTGGGAAATTTATGATATCCGGTTGTAGAGAACTTGACACTAAACCCGAATTAAATACACCAACCGCATGAGTAACCGTGATTGTCTCTTTTCGAGGAAGTTCGAGAAAAGAACACGGTGGGGTTATGTTTGTACTCGTAAGTAGTTCAGGATCACTTATTGATCATTATTAGTTCACGACTATCATGCATAGTTCACTCTTCTTATTCTTGTACTCATAAGTTAGCCACCATATAAATGCTTAGTGCTTACTGCAACCTCACCACATACCCTTACCTTACCCATTAAGTTTTGCTAGTCTTGATACCCCTGGTAATGAGATTGCTGAGTCCCCGTGGCTCACAGATTACTACAACAACAGTTGCAGGTACAAGTAAAACGATGATATGATGTGAGAGCGATGCTTGCTTGTTCTATTTGGAGTTCTTCTGCTTCTTCTTCATCGATCATAGGATTGTTGTAAATATGCCCTAGAGGCAATAATAAAAGCTTTATTATTATATTTCCTTGTTCATGATAATTGTCTTTTATTCATGCTATAATTGTATTGTCCGGAAATCGTAATACATGTGTGAATACATAGACTACAATACGTCCCTAGTGAGCCTCTAGTTGACTAGCTCATTGGTCAACAGATAGTCATGGTTTCCTGACTATGGACATCAGATGTCATTGACAACGGGATCACGTCATTAGGAGAATGACGTGATGGACAAGACCCAATCCTAAGCATGGCACAAGATCGTGGTGTTCGTTTTGCTAGAGCTTTTCCAATGTCAAGTATCTCTTCCTTAGACCATGAGATCGTGTAACTCCCGGATACCGTAGGAGTGCTTTGGGTGTACCAAACGTCACAACGTAACTGGGTGACTATAAAGGTGCACTACAGGTATCTCCGAAAGTGTATGTTGGGTTGACACGGATCAAGACTGGGATTTGTCACTCCGTGTCACGGAGAGGTATCACTGGGCCCACTCGGTAGTGCATCATCATAATGAGCTCAAGGTGGCCAAGTGTCTGGTCACGGGATCATGCATTACGGTACGAGTAAAGTGACTTGCCAGTAACGAGACTGAACGAGGTATTGGGATACCGACGATCGAGTCTCGGGCAAATAACATACCGTCTGACAAAGGGAATAGAATACGGGGTTGCTTGAACCCTTGACATCGTGGTTCATCCGATGACAACATCGAGGAGCATGTGGGAGCCAACATGGGTGTCCAGATCCCTCTGTTGGTTATTGACCTGAGGTCGTCTCGGTCATGTCTGCATGTCTCCTGAACCCGTAGGGTCTACACACTTAAGGTTCGGTGACGCTAGGGTTATTAGGAAGACTTGTATGTGATTACCGAATGTTGTCCGGAGTCCCAGATGAGATCCCGACGTCACGAGGAGTTACGGAATGGTCCGTAGGTAAAGATTTATATATGGAAAGTTGTTAAACGGACACCGGAAAGTTTCGGGGGCATACCGGTATTGTACCGGGGCCACCGGAAGGGTTCCGGGGTCCACCGGGAGGGGCCACCCCTCCCGGGGGGCCACATGGGCTGTGTGGGAGAGGGAGCCAGCCCCTAGTGGGCTGGGCGCGCCTCCCCACCTAGGCCCATGCGGCTAGGGTTTTGGGAGAGGGAAACCCTAAAGGGGCGCCCCCCTAGCTTGGGGGGCAAGCCACCCCTTTTCCCCTCTCCCTTTGGCCGCCGCCCCCTCTAGGGTTTCCCCTAGAGGGTCGGCCCCTCTTGCCCCTCTCCTCCTATATATAGAGGGGTGAGGGGAGGGCTGCAACACACAATTGAAGGCGCAGCCCCTCCCCTCCCCAACACCTCTCCTCCTCCGTGCGAGCTTGGCGAAGCCCTGACGGAGAACTGCTGCACCAATTGCACCACGCCGTCGTGCTGCCATTGGAGCTGTCTTACTCAACCTCTCCTTCCTCCTTGCTGGATCAAGACGGAGGAGATGTCGTCGTCCCGTACGTGTGTTGAACGCGGAGGTGATGTCCCTTCAGCACTTGGTCGTCGGTGATCCGAATCACGCGAGTACGACTACCTCATCACCATCCCCGTGAACGCTTCCGCACTCGATCTACAAGTGGTATGTAGATGCAAGCTCACTCCCTTGACTCGTTGCCTAGATGAACTCATAGATGGATCTTGGTGAAACCGTAGGAAAATTTTAATTTTCTGCAACGTTCCCCAACAAGGATGGGTTCCCGGTTGGGAGATCCGGGCTAGCAGGGTGGATGTCGTTCTTCTTTTCGTTTGATTTCATATGTAGACGGATCCTGCTCTTCTGTATGATGATTTCTATGTATTGATATTGTAATGTATTCATGATGTAGCTTGTGGCGAGTGTAAGCCTTTATCTTGAATTCTCATCTATTCAGTAGATGGTATGTTGTAATGATATCCACCTTGCCAAGCGTCTTCGATATGCGCTTCTATCCTTAGTGGGACTTCCATGTTCCTTTAGGATAGGATCGCATATTGGGCGTGACATTGCAAGGCTTCTGTGATGCTGTATTACCGAGAGGGCCCAGAGATACCTTTCCGATAGTCTGAATGACAAATCCCAATCTTGATCCATGCCAACTCAACAGATACTTTTGGAGATACCTGAAATGTACCTTTATGATCACCCAGTTACGTTGTGACATTTGATAGACTCAAAGTATTCCTCCGGTATCCAGGAGTTGCATGATCTCATGGTCGGAGGAACATGTATTTGACATAGTGAAAGCAGTAGCAATAAACTGAATGATCATGTGCTATGCTAACAGTTAGGTCAAGTCCATCACATCATTCTCCTAATGATGTGATCCCGTTATCAAATGACAACTCATGTCCATGGTCAGGAAACTTAACCATCTTTGATCAATGAGCTAGTCTAGTAGAGGCATACTAGGGACACGGTATTCGTTTATCAATTAACACATGTATTAAGTTTCCGGTCAATACAATTATAGCATGAATAATAAACCATTATCATGAATGGGGAAATATGATAATAAACACTTTATTTAATTGCCTCTAGGGCATATTTCCAACAGCTATGTGGGTAGCCAAATCTAAAGATTAACTTCTTGAGGAACTTGACTGCTGTTTCTGCATCACAATTGCTGATAGGCTCTGCTTCAACCCACTTGGTGAACTTGTCAACAGCAACCAAGAGGTGAGCTTTTTATCCTGGGACCTTTTGAGCAGACCAACCATATCCAGCCCCCAGACCACAAAGGGCCAAGTGATTGGAATCATCCTGAGTTCCTGAGCCGACACATGAGCCTGCCGTGCAAACCTCTGACAGTTGTCACACTTTTTGACTATGTCTGTAGCATCATCATGGGTTGTGAGCCAAAAGAAACCATGACGAAAAGCTTTTGCCACCAGTGATTTGGGTCCAGCATGATAACCACAGTCGCCAGAGTGGATTTCATTGAGTATCTCACGCCCTTCCTCATGTGAAACACAACGTTGAAAGACCCCTGTCGCACTTCTCCTGTGTAACTCACCATTGGCGATGGTCATAGACTTAGAATGCCTAACAATCAGCCGGGCTTCGAGTTCATCATCAGGTAACACGCCACAGGTTATTAGGAAGACTTGTATGTGATTACCAAATGTTGTTCGGAGTCCCGGATGAGATCCCCGACGTCACGAGGAGTTCCGGAATGGTCCGGAGGTAAAGATTTATATATGGAAAGTTGTTAAACGGCCACCGGAAGGGTTCCGGGGGTCCACCGGGAGGGGCCACCCCTCCCGGGGGGCCACATGGGCTGTGTGGGAGAGGGAGCCAGCCCCTAGTGGGCTGGGCGCGCCTCCCCACCTAGGCCCATGCGGCTAGGGTTTTGGGAGAGGGAAACCCTAAAGGGGCGCCCCCCTAGCTTGGGGGTAAGCCACCCCTTTTCCCCTCTCCCTTTGGCCGCCGCCCCCTCTAGGGTTTCCCCTAGAGGGCCGGCCCCTCTTGCCCCTCTCCTCCTATATATAGAGGGGTGAGGGGAGGGCTGCAACACACAATTGAAGGCGCAGCCCCTCCCCTCCCCAACACCTCTCCTCCTCCGTGCGAGCTTGGCGAAGCCCCGACGGAGAACTGCTGCACCAATTGCACCACGCCGTCGTGCTGCCATTGGAGCTGTCTTCCTCAACCTCTCCTTCCTCCTTGCTGGATCAAGACGGAGGATACATCGTCGTCCCGTACGTGTGTTGAATGCGGAGGTGCTGTCCGTTCAGCACTTGGTCGTCGGTGATCCGAATCACGCGAGTACGACTACCTCATCACCATCCCCGTGAACGCTTCCGCACTCGATCTACAAGTGGTATGTAGATGCAAACTCACTCCCTTGACTCGTTGCTTAGATGAACTCATAGATGGATCTTGGTGAAACCGTAGGAAAATTTTAATTTTCTGCAACGTTCCCCAACAGTGGCATCATGAGCTAGGTCTATGCGTAGTTCTCTTTGCACGAGTAGAACACAACTTTGTTGTGGGCGTGGATCTTGTCAACTTGCTTGCCGCTACTAGTCTTATCTTGCTTCAGCGGTATTGTGGGATGAAGCGGCCCGGACCAACCTTACACGTACGCTTACGTGAGACCGGTTCCACCGACAGACATGCACTAGTTGCATAAGGTGGCTGGCGGGTGTCTGTCTCTCCCACTTTAGTTGGAGCGGATTCGATGAAAAGGGTCCTTATGAAGGGTAAATAGAAGTTGACAAAATCACGTTGTGGTTATTCGTAGGTAAGAAAACGTTCTTGCTAGAACCCAATTGCAGCCACGTAAAAGATGCAACAACAATTAGAGGACGTCTAACTGGTTTTGCAGCAATTGTCATGTGATGTGGTATGGCCAAAGTTGTGATGAATGATGAATGATATATGTGATGTATGAGATCATGTTCTTGTAATAGGAATCACGACTTGCATGTCGATGAGTATGACAACCGGCAGGAGCCATAGGAGTTGTCTTTATTTTTTGTATGACCTGCGTGTCATTGAAGAACGCCATGTAAATTACTTTACTTTATTGCTAAACGCGTTAGCCATAGAAGTAGAAGTAGTCGTTGGCGTGACAACTTCATGAAGACACGATGATGGAGATCATGATGATGGAGATCATGGTGTCATGCCGGTGACAGGATGATCATGGAGCCCCGAAAATGGAGATCAAAGGAGCTATATGATATTGGCCATATCATGTCACTACTATATAATTGCATGTGATGTTTATTATGTTTATGCATCTTGTTTACTTAGAACGACGGTAGTAAATAAGATGATCCCTTACAACAATTTCAAGAAGTGTTCTCCCCTAACTGTGCACCGTTGCTAAAGTTCGTCGCTTCTAAGCACCACGTGATGATCGGGTGTGATGGATTCTTACGTTCACATACAACGGGTGTAAGACAGATTTACACACGCGAAACACTTAGGGTTAACTTGACGAGCCTAGCATGTACAGACATGGCCTCGGAACACGGAGACCGAAAGGTCGAACACGAGTCGTATGGAAGATACGATCAACATGAGAATGTTCACCGACGATGACTAGTCCGTCTCACGTGATGATCGGACACGGCCTAGTCGACTTGGATCGTGTAACACTTAGATGACTAGAGGGATGTCTAATCTAAGTGGGAGTTCATTAAATAATTTGATTAGATGAACTTTTATTATCATGAACAATAGTCTAAAATCTTTGCAATATGTCTTGTAGATCAAATGGCCAACACTCATGTCACCATGAACTTCAACGCGTTCCTAGAGAAAACCAAGCTGAAAGATGATGGCAGCAACTATTCGGACTGGGTTCGGAACCTGAGGATCATCCTCATAGCTGCAAGAAACAATATGTCCTAGAAGCACCGCTAGGTGAAGCACCCATCCCAGAGAACCAAGACGTTATGAACGCTTGGCAGTCTCGTGCTGATGATTACTCCCTCGTTCAGTGCGGCGTGCTTTACAGCTTAGAACCGGGGCTCCAAAAGCGTTTTGAGCAACACGGAGCATATGAGATGTTCGAGGAGCTGAAACTAGTTTTCCAAGCTCATGCCCGGGTCGAGAGATATGAAGTCTCCGACAAGTTCTATAGTTGTAAGATGGAGGAAAACAGTTCTGTCAATGAGCACATACTCAAAATGTCTGGGTTGCACAACCGCCTGTCCCAGCTGGACATAAACCTCCCGGACGAGGCGGTCATTGACAGAATCCTTCAGTCGCTCCCGCCGAGCTACAAGAGCTTTGTGATGAACTACAATATGTAGGGGATGGAGAAGACCATTCCCGAAGTATTCTCAATGCTGAAATCAGCAGAGGTTGAAATCAGGAAAGAACATCAAGTGTTGATGGTCAATAAAACCACTAAGTTCAAGAAGGGCAAGGGCAAGAAGAACTTCAAGAAGGACGGCAAGGAAGTTGCCGCACCCGGTAAGCAAGTTACCGGGAAGAAGAAGTCAAAGAATGGACCCAAGCCTGAGACAGAGTGCTTTTATTGCAAAGGGAAGGGCCACTGGAAGCGGAACTGCCCCAAATACTTAGCGGACAAGAAGGCCGGCAACACTAAAGGTATATTTGATATACATGTAATTGATGTGTACCTTACCAGTACTCGTAGTAACTCCTGGATATTTGATACCGGTGCCGTTGCTCATATTTGTAACTCACAGCAGGAGCTGCGGAATAAACGGAGACTGGCGAAGGACAAGGTGACGATGCGCGTCGGGAATGGTTCCAAGGTCGATGTGATCGCCGTCGGCACGCTACCTCTACATTTACCTACGGGATTAGTTATAAACCTTAATAATTGCTATTTGGTGCCAAGTTTGAGCATGAACATTGTATCTGGATCTCGTTTAATACGAGATGGCTACTCATTTAAATCCGAGAATAATGGTTGTTCTATTTATATGAGAGAAATGTTTTATGGTCATGCTCCAATAGTCAATGGTTTATTCTTAATGAATCTCGTACGTAATGTTACACATGTTCATAGTGTGAATACCAAAAGATGTAAAGTTGATAACGATAGTCCCACATACTTGTGGCACTGCCGCCTTGGTCACATTGGTGTCAAGCGCATGAAGAAGCTCCATGCTGATGGACTTTTAGAGTCTCTTGATTATGAATCATTTGACACATGCGAACCATGCCTCATGGGCAAGATGACCAAGACTCCGTTCTCCGGAACAATGGAGCGAGCAACCAACTTATTGGAAATCATACATACCAATGTGTGCGGTCCAATGAGTGTTGAGGCTCGCGGAGGATATCGTTATGTTCTCACTCTCACAGATGACTTGAGTAGATATGGGTATGTCTACTTGATGAAACAGAAGTCTGAGACCTTTGAAAAGTTCAAGGAATTTCAGAATGAGGTAGAGAATCAACGTGACCGAAAGATAAAATTCTTACGATCAGCTCGTGGAGGAGAATATCTGAGTCACGAATTTGGCACACACTTAAGAAAATGTGGAATCGTTTCACAACTCACGCCGCCTGGAACACCTCAGCGTAACGGTGTGTCCGAACGTCGTAATCGCACTCTATTGGATATGGTGCGATCTATGATGTCTCTTACCGATTTACCGCTATCATTTTGGGGATACGCTCTAGAGACAACTACATTCACTTTAAATAGGGCACCGTCTAAATCCGTTGAGACGACACCATATGAATTATGGTTTGGGAAGAAACCTAAGCTGTCGTTTCTAAAAGTTTGGGGATGCGATGCTTATGTCAAGAAACTTCAACCTGAAAAGCTCGAACCCAAGTCGGAAAAATGCATCTTCATAGGATACCCTAAGGAAACCATTGGGTATACTTTCTACCTTAGATCCGAAGGCAAGATCTTTGTTGCCAAGAACGGAACCTTTCTGGAAAAGGAGTTTCTCTCGAAAGGAGTAAGTGGGAGGAAAGTAGAACTCGATGAAGTACTACCTCTTGAACCGGAAAGTAGTGCAGCTCAGGAAAATGTTCCTGTGGTGCCTACACCGACTGGAGAGGAAATTAATGATGATGATCAAGGTACTTCGGATCAAGTTGCTAATGAACTTCGTAGGTCCACTAGGACACGTTCCGCACCAGAGTGGTACGGCAACCCTGTCCTGGAAATCATGTTGTTAGACAATGGTGAACCTTCGAACTATGAAGAAGCGATGGCGGGCCCGGATTCCAACAAATGGCTAGAAGCCATGAAATCCGAGATAGGATCCATGTATGAAAACAAAGTATGGACTTTGACAGACTTGCCCAATGATCGGCGAGCGATAGAAAACAAATGGATCTTTAAGAAGAAGACGGACGCAGATGGTAATGTTACCATCTATAAAGCTCGATTTGTCGCTAAAGGTTATCAACAAGTTCAAGGGATTGACTACGATGAGACATACTCTCCCGTAGCGAAGGTTAAGTCCGTCCGAATCATGTTAGCAATTGCCGCATACTATGATTATGAGATATGGCAGATGGACGTCAAAACAGCGTTCCTTAACGGTTATCTTAAGGAAGAGCTGTATATGATGCAGCTGGAAGGTTTTGTCGATCCTAAGAATGCTAACAAAGTATGCAAGCTCCAGCGTTCCATTTGTGGGCTGGTGCAAGCATCTCGGAGTTGGAACATTCGCTTTGATGAGATGATCAAAGCGTTTGGGTTTATGCAGACTTATGGAGAAGCCTGCGTTTACAAGAAAGTGAGTGGGAGCTCTGTAGCATTTCTCATATTATATGTAGATGACATACTTTTGATGGGAAATGATATAAAACTCTTGGACAGCATTAAGGCCTACTTGAATAAAAGTTTTTCAATGAAGGATCTTGGAGAAGCTGCTTATATATTAGGCATCAAGATCTATGGAGATAGATCGAGACGCCTCATAGGTCTTTCACAAAGCACATACCTTGATAAGATTTTGAAGAAGTTCAAAATGGATCAGTCCAAGAAAGGGTTCTTGCCTATACTGCAAGGTGTGAAATTGAGCTCAGCTCAATGCCCGACCACGGCAAAAGAAAAAGAAGAGATGAGTGTCATCCCCTATGCCTCAGCCATAGGATCTATTATGTATGCCATGCTGTGTACCAGACCTGATGTAAACCTTGCCGTAAGTTTGGTAGGAAGATACCAAAGTAATCCCGGCAAGGAACACTGGACAGCGGTCAAGAATATCCTGAAGTACCTGAATAGGACAAAGGACATGTTTCTCGTGTATGGAGGTGACGAAGAGCTCATCGTAAAGGGTTACGTCGACGCTAGCTTCGACACAGATCTGGATGACTCTAAGTCACAAACCGGATACGTGTATATGTTGAATGGTGGAGCAGTAAGCTGGTGCATCTGCAAGAAGAGCTTCGTGGCGGGATCTTCATGTGAAGCGGAATACATGGCAGCCTCGGAGGCAGCGCATGAAGCAATTTGGGTGAAGGAGTTCATCACCGACCTAGGAGTCATACCCAATGCGTCGGCGCCGATCAAACTCTTCTGTGACAACACTGGGCTATTGCACTTGCCAAGGAGCCCAGGTTTCACAAGAAGACCGGGCACATCAAGCGTCGCTTCAACTCCATCCGTGAAAATGTTCAAGATGGAGACATAGAAATTTGTAAAGTGCACACGGATCTGAATGTCGCAGATCCGTTGACTAAACCTCTCTCGCGAGCAAAACATGATCAACACCAGAACTCTATGGGTGTTCGATTCATCACAATGTAACTAGATTATTGACTCTAGTGCAAGTGGGAGACTGTTGGAAATATGCCCTAGAGGCAATAATAAAAGCTTTATTATTATATTTCCTTGTTCATGATAATTGTCTTTTATTCGTGCTATAATTGTATTGTCCGGAAATCGTAATACATGTGTGAATACATAGACTACAATACGTCCCTAGTGAGCCTCTAGTTGACTAGCTCGTTGGTCAACAGATAGTCATGGTTTCCTGACTATGGACATCAGATGTCATTGACAACGGGATCACGTCATTAGGAGAATGACGTGATGGACAAGACCCAATCCTAAGCATGGCACAAGATCGTGTAGTTCGTTTTGCTAGAGTTTTTCCAATGTCAAGTATCTCTTCCTTAGACCATGAGATCGTGTAACTCCCGGATACCGTAGGAGTGCTTTGGGTGTACCAAACGTCACAATGTAAGTGGCTGACTATAAAGGTGCACTACAGGTATCTCCGAAAGTGTCTGTTGGGTTGACACGGATCAAGACTGGGATTTGTCACTCCGTGTCACGGAGAGGTATCACTGGGCCCACTCAGTAGTGCATCATCATAATGAGCTCAAGGTGGCCAAGTGTCTGGTCACGGGATCATGCATTATGGTACGAGTAAAGTGACTTGCCGGTAACGAGACTGAACGAGGTATTGGGATACCGACGATCGAGTCTCGGGCAAGTAACATACCGTCTGACAAAGGGAATAGAATACGAGGTTGCTTGAACCCTTGACATCGTGGTTCATCCGATGACAACATCGAGGAGCATGTGGTAGCCAACATGGGTGTCCAGATCCCTCTGTTGGTTATTGACCTGAGGTCGTCTCGGTCATGTCTGCATGTCTCCTGAACCCGTAGGGTCTACACACTTAAGGTTCGGTGACGCTAGGGTTATTAGGAAGACTTGTATGTGATTACCGAATGTTGTCCGGAGTCCCGGATGAGATCCCGAACGTCACGAGGAGTTCCGGAATGGTCCGTAGGTAAAGATTTATATATGGAAAGTTGTTAAACGGACACCGGAAAGTTTCAGGGGCATACCGGTATTGTACCGGGGCCACCGGAAGGGTTCCGGGGGTCCACCTGGAGGGGCCACCCCTCCCGGGGGGGCACATGGGCTGTGTGGGAGAGGGAGCCAGCCCCTAGTGGGCTGGGCGCGCCTCCCCACCTAGGCCCATGCGGCTAGGGTTTTGGGAGAGGGAAACCCTAAAGGGGCGCCCCCTAGCTTGGGGGGCAAGCCACCCCTTTTCCCCTCTCCCCTTGGCCGCCGCCCTCTCTAGGGTTTCCCCTAGAGGGTCGGCCCCTCTTGCCCCTCTCCTCCTATATATAGAGGGGTGAGGGGAGGGCTGCAACACACAATTGAAGGCGCAGCCCCTCCCCTCCCCAACACCTCTCCGCCTCCGTGCAAGCTTGGCGAAGCCCTGACGGTGAACTGCTGCACCAATTGCACCACGCCGTCGTGCTGCCATTGGAGCTGTCTTCCTCAACCTCTCCTTCCTCCTTGCTGGATCAAGACGGAGGAGACATCGTCGTCCCGTACGTGTGTTGAACGCGGAGGTGCTGTCCGTTCAGCACTTGGTCGTCGGTGATCCGAATCACGCGAGTACGACTACCTCATCATCATCCCCGTGAACGCTTCCGCACTCGATCTACAAGTGGTATGTAGATGCAAACTCACTCCCTTGACTCGTTGCTTAGATGAACTCATAGATGGATCTTGGTGAAACCGTAGGAAAATTTTAATTTTCTGCAACGTTCCCCAACAAGGATGGGTTCCCGGTTGGGAGATCCGGGCTAGCAGGGTGGATGTCGTTCTTCTTTTCGTTTGATTTCATCCGTAGACGGATCCTGCTCTTCTGTATGATGATTGCTATGTATTGATATTGTAATGTATTCATGATGTAGCTTGTGGCGAGTGTAAGCCTTTATCTTGAATTCTCATCTATTCAGTAGATGGTATGTTGTAATGATATCCACCTTGCCAAGCGTCTTCGATATGCGCTTCTATCCTTAGTGGGACTTCCATGTTCCTTTAGGATAGGATCGCATATTGGGCGTGACATTGCAAGGCTTCTGTGATGCTGTATTACCGAGAGGGCCCAGAGATACCTTTCCGATAGTCGGAATGACAAATCCCAATCTTGATCCATGCCAACTCAACAGATACTTTTGGAGATACCTGAAATGTACCTTTATGATCACCTAGTTACGTTGTGACATTTGATACACTCAAAGTATTCCTTCGGTATCCAGGAGTTGCATGATCTCATGGTCGGAGGAACATGTATTTGACATAGTGAAAGCAGTAGCAATAAACTGAATGATCATGTGCTATGCTAACAGTTAGGTCAAGTCCATCACATCATTCTCCTAATGATGTGATCCCGTTATCAAATGACAACTCATGTCCATGGTCAGGAAACTTAACCATCTTTGATCAATGAGCTAGTCTAGTAGAGGCATACTAGGGACACGGTATTCGTTTATCAATTAACACATGTATTAAGTTTCCGGTCAATACAATTATAGCATGAATAATAAACCATTATCATGAATGGGGAAATATGATAATAAACACTTTATTTAATTGCCTCTAGGGCATATTTCCAACAGCTGTGTGGGTAGCCAAATCTAAAGATTAACTTCTTGAGGAACTTGACTGCTGTTTCTGCATCACAATTGCTGATAGGCTCTGCTTCAACCCACTTGGTGAACTTGTCAACAGCAACCAAGAGGTGAGCTTTTTATCCTGGAACCTTTTGAGCAGACCAACCATATCCAGCCCCCAGACCGCAAAGGGCCAAGTGATTGGAATCATCCTGAGTTCCTGAGCCGACACATGAGCCTGCCGTGCAAACCTCTGACAGTTGTCACACTTTTTGACTATGTCTGTAGCATCATCATGGGTTGTGAGCCAAAATAAACCATGACGAAAAGCTTTTGCCACCAGTGATTTGGGACCAGCATGATAACCACAGTCGCCAGAGTGGATTTCATTGAGTATCTCACGCCCTTCCTCATGTGAAACACAACGTTGAAAGACCCCTGTCGCACTTCTCCTCTGTAACTCACCATTGGCGATGGTCATAGACTTAGAATGCCTAACAATCAGCCGGGCTTCGAGTTCATCATCAGGTAACACGCCACAGGTTAAGTAATCCAGATAAGGAACTGTCCAATCTGGGATGGCATGAAGAGCCACCACGAGCTGAGCCTCCGGGTCAGGAATTGCAAGATCCTCTTCTGATGGTAGCTTGACTAATGGGCTATGAAGAACATTGAGGAAGACGTTGGGAGGAACCGGCTTACGCTGTGAGCCCAGACGTGACAAAGCATCAGCTGCCTCGTTCTGTCGCCGATCGATGTGATCCACCTGATACCCTTTGAAGTGACTAGCAACGTTGGAGACTGCTTGTCCGTAAGCCGCCATGAGAGGATCCTTCGAGTCCCAAGTGCCAGAGACTTGTTGAGCCACAAGGTCTGAGTCGCCCAAGCATCTGACCCGACTAAGATTCATCTCTTTGGGAATATGGAGGCCGTGAAGAAGAGCCTCATATTCTGTTGCATTGTTAGTACAAGGGAACATAAGCCTTAATACATAACAGAATTTATCACCTCGAGGGGAAGATAAGATGACTCCAGCCGCCGAGCCCTCAAGCTGTCTGGATCCATCAAAGTGTATAGTCCAATATGTGTTATATGGCCTCTCCTCAGGAGCCTGAAGTTCTGTCCAGTCATTGATGAAATCCACAAGTGCTTGAGATTTGATAGCCGTGCAAGGCACATATTTGATGTCATGTGGCCCAAGCTCAATAGCCCACTTGGCAATCCGGCCTGCTGTTGCTTCCCTGTTGCGAATGATATCACCCAAGGGAGCAGAGCACACCACTGTAATAGGGTGTTCCAAGAAGTAATATCTCAGCTTCCGGCTTGCCATAAATACTCCAAAGACTAGCTTCTACCAATGAGGGTACGTTGCTTATATAGCGTCAAGACCTCACTAACGTAGTATACCGACCTCTGAACAGGATATTCCTTACCCGCCTCTTTCCTTTCCACCACAATTGCCACACTGACTGCTTTATTGTTGGCAGCAATGTACATAAGCATAGGCTGTTTGGTGATTGGAGCAGCGAGGATGAGCAGCTCAGCTAATTGCTTCTTCAGGGCTTCAAAAGCTTCATTGGAGGCTGTACTCCACTTGAAATCATCTATTTTCTTCAACATCAGGTACAAAGGGATTGCTTTTTCACCAAGGCGGCTTATAAACCGGCTCAAGACTGCAATACGACCCGCCAGGCGATGAACGTCATTGATGCACTTTGGCTCCGCAAGTGAAGTAATGGCCTTGATCTTGTCTGGGTTGGCTTCAATACCACGCTCTGAAACCATGAATCCAAGTAGCTTTCCAGCATGAACCCCAAAGACACATTTGTCCGGGTTAAGCCGCATCTGATACGTGCGAAGATTTTCAAAGGTCTCCTTGAGATCATTCAGTAGAGTCGCCTGCTCTGCTGACTTGACCACGATATCGTCCACATAAGCATGAATATTGCGCCCAATCTGTCCATGAAAACAGTTCTAGACACAGTGTTGATAAGTCGTCTGGGCACTCTTAAGCCCAAAGGGCATAGAAACATAGCATAAAGCACCAAAAGGGGTGATAAAAGCCGCCTTCTCTTGGTCTTCTACTGCCATCTTGATATGATGATAACCAGAATAAGCATCCAGGAAACATAACCTCTCACAACCCGCCGTGGCATCAATGATCTGGTCAATACGGGGGAGGGCAAATGGATCTGCTGGACAAGCCTTGTTAAGGTCTGTGTAGTCAATGCACATGCGCCAGGAGCTCTTCTTCTTGAGAACAAGCACTGGGTTAGCCAACCACTCAGGTTGGAAAACTTCAATGATGAACCCGGCAGCTAGGAGCTGGGCTAACTCTTCACCAATTGCTTTGCGCCTCTCCTCGTTAAAACGACGGAGTATTGCTTAACTGGCTTGAACTTAGGATCCACATTAAGGCGGTGCTCGGCGAGTTTTCTCGGTACACCCGACATCTCAGAAGGTTTCCATGCAAAGATGTCCCGATTCTCACAAATAAACTTGACGAGCGCGCTTTCCTATTTGGGATCCATATCAGTCCCAATAGTTAACTTGGCAGAAGAGTCGCCAGGCGTGAACTCAACCTCTTTAGTGTCTTTGGCTGATTGGAACTTGAGGGGCGGGTCAGCATCTGTGGTGGGCTTTTTGAGAGACGTCATATCAGCCAGATCCACGTTGTTGGTGTAATACTTGAGCTCTTCCATAGCGCAAGCCACCTCTGCATATGCAGGGTCACCTTCCTCGTATTCCAAGGCGGTTTTCCTGTCACCATTGACCGTGATGGTGCCATGAGGGCCAGGCATCTTGAGCTTGAGGTAGATATAGAAGGGCCTAGCCATGAACTTAGCGTAAGCCGGCCGTCCAAAGAGAGCATGGTATGGAATCTTGATTTTGACCACCTCAAAGGACAGAGATTCACATCTGTAGTTGTCATCCGACCCAAAGGCCACATCCAGTTTAACCCGGCCAACTGGGTACGCGGATTTACCCGGAACAATTCCATGAAACATAGTGGTGGATGGTGAAAGGTCTTTCTCAGACAGACCCATGCGGCGAAGGGTGTCATAATAGAGAATATTGATGCTGCTTCCTCCATCCATAAGCACCTTGGTGAGAGAGTAACCACCAACTTGAGGCGCCACCACTAAGGCCAGGTGACCCGGATTATCAACCCTGGGCGGGTGATTCTCCCTGCTCCAGGTTATCGGATGCTCTGACCACCTTAAATACTGCGGAATAGCCAGCTCAACCAAGTTGATAGGGCGCTTCTTGAGCTTACGATCTCGTCTATCCGTATACGTGGTAAACACATGGTATTGGCCGCTGCTCAATTGCTTAGGGTTGGACTGATAACCAGTCTGATTGCTCTGCTATTGATTGCCTCCACTGTTACCTTGATAACCTCCACCTGAGCCGCCAGGCCTTTGTGAGCCCTGAGGTGGATACCCTCCAGATGAGCCACCACCTGAAGCTCCTGGGTCACCTTGATGGTTCTGGAAACGCTCTCCAGAAGCTCGCATGATGTGGCAATATTCCCAGGAGTGAGCGGCCGGCTTCTCTTTCGTGCCATGCTTCGGACATGGCCCTTTCAGGAGTTCCTCAAAGCTCTTCAGCTTGAAGTTCTTCCCACCATTGTTTCCTTTCTGATATCTGGGCCCTGCATTGGCGTTTGCAACAAGCTCTGACCCGCCGTTCAGGTTTTTGCGCTTTCCACCATTGCCACCATTGTTCTGCTGAGGGCCCTTGCCACCATTGCCCTGAACTGGCTTCTTCCCCTTGCCATCTGGCGCCTCATCTGTGCCAGGGTCTTTCGTGGAATCACACTCTGCATATTTGGTGAGGGCATTCATGAGCTCTCCCATGTCCTTGATGCTCCGCATAGGCCGCCCGAGCTTCTGGACGAGGGGATCAAAGTGACAGTTTTTCTCCAATATCAGGACCGCTTGAGCCGCCGTGATGTTATCTGAAGAGTGAATGATCTCTGCCACCCGTCCTACCCAATGATGGGCCGACTCATTATCACGCTGAATGCAGTGTTGAAGATCGACGATAGTCTTAGGACGCTTGCAAGTCCCTCGAAATTTTTGATGAAGCGCTGTTTTAACTCAGTCCATGAATTGATTGAGTTGGGGGGCAAAGATTTTAGCCACGAACGAGCCGGCCCCTCAAACATCATGGTTAAGTATTTAGCGCATACTGCATCGCTGACATCCAGCATATCCATAGCCAGCTCGTAGCTCTCAATCCAACCTGTCGGCTCAATATCTGGGGTGTAATTGACAACCTTCTGGGGTCCTTTAAAGTCTTTGGGTATGCATTCATTGCGCAAGGCGGGAGACAGACAAGGTACCCCAAGAGTCCTTCCAGTAGGAGTCAATTGGGTTGTGACTGACGGAGCTAGAGCCGCCTCGTTCGCCGCCCGAGCCGCTGCCTGAGCCGCTTGCTGAGATGTTTCGACCGCCCGGTGGGCTTGTGCGGAGTTGAGTATATCCTGAGCATTGGGCACTCCTGCATACGGTAAGCCTCGAGGCGGCTCACGGCGCCGGCGGGTGCTGCTGGCCCCCCGGCGACTCAGCGTGGCGACTTCTACTCCGAGTTCGGCTTGGGACTAGCGTGAAGTGGAGGCGCTCCCTACTGTATGAGTAGTTGGCCTGTTGAATCATCGCAGTCTTCAGCTTCTCAATGGCGTTGCGAGCCTCAATCTCAACGGGCGAGTTGCCGGTGATAGGGAGCGCAGCCAAAGTGGTCATTGCAGCGAAGAGGTTATCCACCGGGTTAGAAGAGTGACCCGGAGGCGTCAAAACATGATGGGGGGGCTCCTCAGGGCGCGGATTAGGTTCCAGCTGGGGCTGATCTGCAAGACCCGCCGTAGGCCGAGCCCCCATGTTTGGCATAGGCTGAGGTGATCCCGTAGAAGGGCCACGAAGAGTACTCCCTGAGGGGTGTTAAACTGTAGATTCTGGTGGTCGAGGTTGGCCGGAAGCCGGCTCCTGTGCCTCCGCTCATGAATCGCCTCAGAAGCGTTCCGACGCCGCTCCAAGTACCAGCCTTCTTTCCTCATCCGTTCTGTTTCCACCTGCAGCTCTGCCTGACGAGCCGCCAGGCGTGTATTTTCCGCATCAATGTCTGCCTAGACCTGCACCATCTGGTCACGGATCTTGTCCACCTCTGCGTTGTGTTCCGCCTGATTCTCCGTTGTTAACCGTGTGACTAGGAGCGTAGAAAGAGTCGTAGCTAACCCAGCCAGAGCCTGAGCCGGCGATATCATCGGTGCAGAGTTTGAAGTCCCCACAGCCGTCGCTGCCGGATCGGTCGTGACAGCTGCCCCTGCCATGTAAACAGGAGATCGGACAGGCGGGTTGAAGGAGTCTTGGATCAGCTCTTCGTCCCGGTAGCCCCAAGCATGCCACCATGAAGCGGGTAGATTGACTTGCCCTCGCTCAAATAAGAGTCGCCCTCGGAGTGAACAATCGTGTCGCCGTAAGAGAGGTCGAATCGCCATCAGAGGCAGACTCGCCGGAGCAATCAACCCCTTGGGTGAAGCCAACAAACACATGCTTTGGCCGGGCGGGTTGCTTGTCCTGAGCCGGCTTGAAGGTGTTGGTGAAGACATCCGGCCCAGGTTTAGATCCACCGGCCTGGTGCGGCGCGGCGGGTCCCGGAGTGACTCTAGCCGCGGCGGGTTGCACGCGTCGTGCCGACTCGAAGACGTCGGTGAAGGTATCCGGCTCAGATCCAGACCCGTCGGCCTTGCCGATGAAGATATGGATTCCACCGAAGGGGACCCGGAAGCCGTACTCGATTGAGTCAGCCTTAGGACCCCAGCCGGAATCGTCGATGTAGAGATTGCCACGAAGACTCTTGGTCATCCAGCCGAAGACGTATCCCTCGAGTCCTGGAGGAGGACCCTTCGAATACTCAACACCATTGTGCGACAGCCCCACGACGGGCGCCAACTGTCGTGGTATTTTCACGGTAGATGTCCTCTTAGGACTTTGTCGCGAGGCCATCAGCGTCGAGTGGTAGATCGAAGGGGTTAAACGAGAGACACAAGGATTACCCAGGTTCGGCCCCTCTCGGTGGAGGTAAAAGCCTACTCCTGCTTGAATTGTATTGATGATCTCGATTACAAGGGTTTCGTGTGGCTAACCTAGCAATCGAGGGGTTCTAACTTGATCTTTCTAACCCCGGGGCTCCCCTTTATATATAGGGTAAGACCCGGGGCGTACATTAGAGTTCGGGCCGAAAACATGATCCGTGCCCAAGTCTATCTTGTCCTCTAAGAAATAATACAATGACGGTTCGCAAGTAGGCTTCTGTCGGCACGTCATGGCCCGGCCCGGCCCATCCAGCGGGCGGCTTATCCTTCTGGGCAAGTTTCCTGGAGGTCTTCGGCCCACCTGGCCTGGCCCATCTTGTAAGTCGCCATCAGCATTGACCCGGCCCTAGGGTTATATCCTGTAATTATATCCCCAACAGGGAAGCTCCGGGATAGGGCCGCTATGGGGGAGGACCACTTACGGGTCATCCCAAGCGGCAGGGGCGGGAGGGAGCTTCGGCATCGTGTTGTCCTTGAAGCTCCAACTCGTGTGCGTGTCCGCGACCGTCACCATGTTCATCGTCCATCGGCCAAGAAACGAATCCGCCAGCTATCTCATCACCAAGTGGCAACACGATATCATCCTCCGGGTCGTCGTGTAGAACCAGGACGCACAATTCGAGTCCATATACCTCGGCAGGTGCGCAGGCATCGTCGTGACAATGACCAAGATGCTCCAGGAGCTGGGCGTGACGCGGCACGAAAGCATCGAGATGAGCAGGATCGAGTCCGTCCTCTTCTTCGCGTTCTACTGCACGGGGAAGCCGAAGGAGCTGCTCCTGGACAGGGGCACCACACCAAGCCGGGTAGGTACTTCAAGGGCAAGTCGGACTTCATGGACGAGCCCATCCCGAGGGACGTGTGGGAGAGCACGTGGAGCTGGTTCCTGGAGGACGGGGACGGGCTTCTCATCCTCGACCCCTTCGGCGGCAGGGTAGGCCGCATTGCGCCGTCGACGAGGCCGTTCCCGCACCGGTGCATGCTTTACAACCTGTAGTACAGTTCTGAACTTCTGGTGGTACAACATGACGGAGGCGTCGGAGCAACATATGGGTTAGATCAGGGTGCTGCACTGGGAGATGGAGCCGTATGTCCAAGAGCCCGAGGGGCACGTACGTGAACTAAAGTACTTGGACCTCGGCGTGAACAAGTACGGTGGTGATGGCGCCGGGACCAGCTATGAGAAGGCGAGAGTTTGGAGTGAGGCGTACTTCAAGGATAACTTTGAGAGGCTTGCGGCCAATGTAGATCCCGCTGATTTCTTCAGGACCAAGCAGCGCATTCCTCCTCTTCGATTATCAGGTGGCAATGGCACGACGCGGAATTGCAATGGCACATCTACGCCCATGACCCCTCTGTTGTCCTGGTGCACCTCGACATGCAGATTAAATCTTTCTTCAGCTGGCTGGGTCGTTTTTGTTCCAGAATTCAGATGCCTGAGGCGTGACCTCATCTCAGGGTGGACACGGTCCAGGCCGGTCCGGTGCCTGACCGAGCCGTCCTTTGGACCGGCCGTCGGCGGTCCGGACCGGACCGGACCGAGCAGGGTCACGGTCCTGTTTCCAGGGACCGGACCGGCAGGGACGAAGCCCGAGCCGGACCGAGCGGCTCGTTTGGACCGGCCAGAGTTCACGCCAGAGCACGCGCTGGAGCATGGCGACGCGGGGAGGGCGCTGGAGGCAGCGGGGCTCGTCGTGGAGATGTCAGGCAGCTTTGGAAGTTCCAGAGGGAGATAGAGGAGCCAAGAAGATCACCAGAGCGAGCTCATCGGCGACGAATTTGGCACGACGGCCGGTGGACGGAGATGAAAAAGACGATGCCCGATGCGGCGACGCAGGACCTCCCACGTCGTGTTCGTTGGTGCATACGATAGATCCGAGTGAGGTGCATCCAGTGGACATATTTCCCGGGGCCAGCGAGTCCAGGGGCCGCGCTGACGACGGCCCCCGCGGCGGCGGACATGAACGGCGACATTTTCTTCAGCCCCCGCCATGCCTGGGCCGCCACACCCCCGCCACGACCTCGCCACGACCCCGCCACGCCCCCGCCACGCCCGCGCCACGCCCCACCACGCGCCCGCCACGCTCTCGCCATGCCCCGGCCACGCTCTCGCCATGCCCTCGCCACATTCTTCGGTCCGTTCGGTCGGCTCGGTGAAAGCCCGGACCGGACCGAAGTTTTGTCGGGCTGGATTCCTGAGCTCGGACCGGCCGATTTTTTCAGCGGGCCAGGACCGAGCCGGCCCGAGCCGAGCGGGCCACGAGCCGGACCGCGGGACCGGACCGTTTCGTCCACCCTGAACCTCATCTACGCCCATGACCCCTCTGCAATGGCACATCTACTGCATGGTGTGATTGTGATCTGTGCAATGGGTGCAAAGTGGAAGGGGCTATCGTTCCGTTCAGCAGGGGCTGCAGCTTCTACGGCTGTGAGCCCGACCCGCATCGATAGCAGCAGATTCAGATGGTTTATGCACATTCATTCATTCGCCTACCAAATTGATTCGAATTTTGAGATTTTCCACGTTGCAAGGTTTGTGATATATTACATATTGCAACTCTATCATATTTCAATACCATGATATGCGTGCATCTCTCTTTGGTTCTCAAATAAGAACCGCAAGTCTTTCACTTTGCACGGTAGATAACGAAGTCGGTGCTGTAAGTATAAAGTGTAGGCAGATCAAGATGCGAGTTTGTTTAATTTTGACTCCAAAAGCATGATAGACTAGATAATTAGAGAGAAAGATCTTTGGTAAAGAGATTTCCCCAGATCAACGTAGTCATATAGGCCAGGTTATCTTCTAGCAAAAATATAGCCGTAATTTCTTCTCTGTTCATTCCACTTTCTTTCTTCTGTGGCTTTTTTTTTCCCGCAACGCCGGGCTCCCCTGTAAGATGATTGTAATGAGATATATTAGTAGTGATTGGACATTCTGTATTTTGTGATGTACATATACTGAAAGATAGTAGCATTGTCTTTGAACTGTTATTTGTTGAATCAGCAACATTGTATTAGGGACTTCGTCAGCTGCACACATACTGCTGCTTTGGCTTATTTCGATAGCATCAGCGGTCAGATGTGTATGTGCATAATTGTTTGCAAAAACTGTACCATGGTTTCGGTGTCGAAATTGGATAATATATCTTATGTATATCCATGTTTATTCACGCAAATCCATGGCTCTGTGCTTCATCCAGTTGATCCATTTGTTTGATGCATATGCTCATTCATGTGCTGTCATAGTGACTCCTCACCGTTCCGGTTAGTGTTTTTGCCGGACGGCGGTCGTACTCGAGGAAGACAATTAGGTAAATCCGAGCACTAGCGTTTACCTATTTTTTTAGGCAAACATGATTATTCATATTTAGTTGCTTCTCTATTTTCAGAGTAAATTATAATTTGCAACTAATCAATTATTTATTTGTTTTCATAAGATTCTAGTAAGAAGAATATTATAAAAACACATTTTTGTCATTATTTTAGCTCCTGTTATCATCCATTACAATTACATCGCGTGCCCACAAACACATGGAGATTGTCTTGGCATAAAAATATCATGTCCGACTGGCCTACCTAGCTAGGGGTGGCATGCAACATCACACGTGGGGTGCCATGTGAAATTGAGGACGTGAAGTCGTGTGTGTTTATTTGGTTAGTGTCATGTGCTGTTTTCTTTTTCTTCTCCAGTTGCAGTGCATGGGTATGTTTCCTATGTAAAAGTTTCTAATTAGAAAACAGTACATCATGATGTTCCCTCTTAGTTCATTAAAAAGTACCTCACATTTTAATAATTTTTATGTGAGATTTTCATGAGTTATGTGCAATGTTTCATTTTTGGCTAGACAATTAGCTGCATAGGATCATCTTCTGTCCACACATCGGCTCTGCCATAATAAGCATTTGTTTATTGCAAAATCAAAAGTACCCATGTGCATTCTCTATTTTCTGTGTGTGTATATAAAAGAAGCGGCTATTTGTTTTTTGGACACTGTGTTATTGCGCAGAAAGCTTGTGCTATTATGCATAATTAGTTTTTCTAGAAAATGTGGTATTTGCTACTTTTACTTCAATGTTGAGTTAAAACAATTACATATCTAACCATTTTCCCATAACAAAACAGCCCTAGCGACGGAGTCGGACGCCTATGGCTGCGTGAACATCAACAATTGTGGACATGGAAGCTTCCAGTAGAAGATTTGTAGCACTAGCACGCGGCTAGCCCTTGAGTGAGTTGTCAATGGTAACGACAAGGCTGGTGTTTTTGGCACATGTACTATTCCCTTGGAGGCTCGTTTAACTCTTTGTGAGACTTGTTTGAGTAATATTCCAAGTCTCTCATTGTCTTTCATCTATTTACCTAAAGGTGTGGGTAAGAGACTACACTTTCTTTCACGCTCCTTTGGTTTGGCAAGAACAAGATGGAGTGAAAATGTACCACTTGGTTAATTGGTTAGATATTTGTCTTGCTAGGGACCATGGGGGGCTAGGAGTTACCAACGTTGATCTTAGGAACATTATTCTTCTTTGTAAATGGCAGTGGAGATTGGAGATTGATGATGCGGATTGGCAGGAGATGATCAGAACCAAATATGTGGGGGGAAATAACTTTAACTCAATGTGAGGCATCTCCTGGCAACTCCCATTTTTAGAATGGGTTAAAGATTGTCAAAGATATTTTTATTTCTGCTGAGAATTGTGGGTGGGTGGTTGTAAAACCATATTATGGGAGGATGCTTGGTTATGCAACAAGCCTCTTTGCACATTATTCCCTCGCTTATATAATTTGACTTTTGTCAAAATGTTACTGTTGCTAAAGTGTTTGCCCAAGACTTTGATTGCATTAGATTCCGTAGATATTTATATGGCGAAACCTTGAGTATGTGGAACGAATGACTTAGTAGACACGTGTAGTCAGGTCTCCTTGACGGAGGAACCTCGCAAAGTTAAATGGATATTATTCGAGCCGGTTTCTTGTTCTTTTAAATATCTCTACCATTATATTATTGCAAAGAATGTCGTGTTTCCCTTTAAGTTACTTCGGAGGCTGAAGATAACTTGAAAGTGAAAGCGTTTGTATGGTTGATGATCAAAGGTAGGATAATCTAAGTACGAAAGGGCGGACAGGGGATGAACACTATAAATTCTATATCAATGAAGAAATATAATCATATACTTTTTACTTGCTCCTTTGCTAGAATTCTTTGGAATGTGGTATGTGGGGCGCTTGGTAACCCAAAAACACCAATGTCTTGTTTTATCCGTTTCAAAACTGGTGGCCTACTTATGTTGGTAAAGATAGGCCTGTAGTGTCTGTTTGTTGTGTTTGTAGAATTAATTTGGAGCATTTGAAAAGCAAGAAATGAATCTTCTTTTTAATTTCCGATTCCTTCTGAACCTACTAATTTGAACTTCACTTTGCGTTCCCTGGACTCATGGATCGTACTACAGAAAAAAGGAGCACAATTTTTTTTCTCAGCGAGGTATCCAAGAGACTATCTCGGATGGCAAGCGACATCTTTAGAATGGCGCATGGATGGGGGACCCACTGTTCGAAGACTTTGCTTATTATGCTTGAGATAGCCTATGCCAGAACCTCATGTATGCTTGTCATTTAAATTTCCTCTGTGTTATTTTGCTTTTCTGAGTTGTCTCTATAAGCACCCCTTGGATATGGTTTAAATAGCATGTTGTAGGTGAGGCATTGTTGGGTTTCTATGTAATGGTTTACTTATTGCTGTATCAAGACTTCGTTTTCTCTAACGAAAATGGGGGCCATGTGGGATGTGGTCCCTTTGATCAAAAAACATATCAAACGTATTTGATAATGAAATTTTGCACACATGTAGTATATATTTTTAAGTAATTGTGTATTTATTTTAAGATTTTTTAAAACTTTAAAAGTTGACTTTTGACTTTTTGAAAATTTTGAGCTCAAAGGAGCTTGAGAGCAAAAAATCCTCATTAGATCTGACCACTATGATATGTACATTCCATCAGAAGGTTAAAAGGAAGATGAAAGCCATTTTGTGGCGTGAGTCGAGTCCGTTTTTTGGTCATAAATCGACCCACTTGCAGTAGTACTTGACTGCGAGAACAAAGATGCTCTTTAAAGGTGCATGAATGCTCCGAAACCAAATCATAGGCAGACATGCACGCCTGCATATTTTGTATGGTGTTATTGTTAGGGACGGAGACAAAATTCGGGCATCACTATGGGTTGTAGAAGGGCGACGTCTTCCATCTCATTGTAGAGGGGCTATCTGTTCTTTAGCTTGCTTAAGAGAGCATGGATACTATCAAGTGTTTAGAGAAACCAATATTGTTGATCTGCTCATGGTTACTACAAGAAAATATATATTAAATTAAGTAATGTCGTATAACAACAAATATATTCTCACAATAATTTTGTATCTCCGCTAAAACACACGAAGGGGCGCTGGAACATGCATGTTGCACATGTAGTGAGGGAGGTGCGGTTAGTGAGTGATACGGTCGAGATGGACTGGGACATTGATTTCTCTTACTCCCTCCATTTATGTATATAAGGGCACTTCATTTTTCATGTCAAACTTTGACATGTGATTTTGGTCAACATAATATGGCTTGTATGTAAACACAAAATGTCTCTTCGGAATTTTCTTTGAATTGTGCATCCAGTGACATACTTTTCTGGCATATAACTCACTTTTTGTTGATAAAATAAATGGTCAAAGTTAGATATAAAAATAGGAAGTGCCCTATATATAGAATGGAGGGAGTACTTATGATCGATCTAGACAAGAATAAGAGCTAGGGATCATGGTTGTAACCAATCGACTTGCTTGGTGTAATGGTGTTTGAAAAATTGTTGGGAAATACCAGTCCCAACTTTGTCTTGAAGCCAAATCAATATAACCCATCTCCTTAAGGGCTTGTCAACATCCGTCCTCCAATGGGGTTGATCTACAAAGTTGGATCATCCTTGTCACTTGTTGAGAAGGCATGCGCCCTAAGTATCATTCCTTGGATTAAAGGATATATTAATGGCCCTAACACACATTTGCAGTTTATCAAGCTTCAACTTGGATGGAAGCATGTGGTTCACAAGATTCTTGCTGATGTGCCACGGTGCCCCATCCTTAGCACGATCTTGTTCTCTCCGAGTCTCGAAATCCACAACAAACATGTTCTCTAGAATGAAATGAAACACATGTCCCCTAGTGTTACCCCATGTAGGACGTAAAGCATTTGTGATCATCTGGACATGACAAGTATTGCGATATATGATTTGCTCTGCAAGTGACCAATTTGGTACAACACCCGGTCGTCAATATAATCACCAGCATAGTAGCTTCATCCTATGTGGTACCCAGTTTGCCTAGAGCTTCATTCATGTGTTCCCTCATCGGCATCTATGCAGAGGCATCATCCCCCTTCCTGCCATCGTTCATTGAACCAAACACCATACGTTGCACCTTCATCCTATCAGGCACCCCCTTTTCCCGCCCCAGATTAATCCTAAGATCGAACTAGGGTGGGGAGGGGCACATATGCCCTCTCTTAGTCACCCCTAATGGAGTCCACGAGAGAGGAAGCTGAGCGAGCGGTTGAGGCAGCCCCAATCCGGTCTCCTAAAGAAGAATCACCATGCCCCGTCGAAGAAATCAATGTGCGCCGCCAAAACTCCACACGAACCCTAATTACCTCTCTCGGAGTCATAGATTTCCTGACCAAAAAATAGATTCGTATGTGCGTACGTAATGCAAGGTTTGTAGCCCTATGGACATACATCGGCCATCCCTTTAGTACTATTATATGTTATTAGTGTAAAGAAAAATCCATGTGCCCGACTTTCATGTGTGATGGAACTTATGTATCGATGCAGTGATTGATAAAAGACAACCGACGGAGTTCTACTTGGGCTAACCGTATTGGGAGTATCATAACTAGTATCATGCGTGCCAACTAGACAATTTTAATGAGGTGTCATATAATTAAATGAAGATAGAGAAAGTTGAGTACTCCCTCCATCCCATAATATAAGAGCCTTTTTTTTACACTACACTAGTGTAAAAGACGCTCTTATATTATAGGACGGAGGGAGTATCATATTGTGGTATTGTATTTATGATGTGTCAGGTGTGTTAATAAATAAAATGATATAAAATACTCTCTCCATCCTAAAATAAGTGTCTTAACTTTGTACTAACTCTAGTACAAAGTTTATTAAATTTCAGACACTCTACGAAAATAGTATGATGCCCATCATAAAGAAAGATAGTACGATACACTAGTACTATGCCCACTACGAGTAGCTTAAGAGTTTGATTAGCTGGAGCTAGTGCTGTAGTAGCGGACCAATCTAGCTGGCGGCCGGGCGCTAGGTACCGCTCGCGAGCGGCCGGCCCCTGTCCGAGACGTCTAGTCACTGCCGCATATTAAAAACGCCAGGTAGAGTTTGGGAGCGGCCGGTGGAAAAGATAAGTACGTGGTCCGTTGTACACTAAAGAGAGTTGACCATCTACTTTGCTTTTTAATTTTTGTTTCTTAAAAAAGCCATAACTTTTGAACCAAATATCGAAATTAAGATCCGCTTTCACCACTGAAATCCTCGCGATGTGCTCTTCGAAACTAGATCCCGCATGGATATGTTTTGACAAACTTTTTTTTGTGCAATTTTGTCCCCGTTTTGTGTAACTGACTAGCCGTCGATGTGCAACTACCTGACAGGGATGTGCAACTTTTCTTGTACACCGTAGACATGCAGTTTTTCTCTATGGTACCTCCATCCCCAAATTGCCTCCTTCCAATGAGATGTGCAACTTCGTTTGTTGCCCAGGCCATGCAATTTTCACTAGTGGCACCACCCCATACTATTCTCTAAAATTGAAATGTGCAATTTCATCTGCTGCCCCGGTGCCCTGGCCAACTGCCTGGTAGTCATCGCGCGTGTGAGCCTCTACAACCCCGTTTGAGGGACTATCCTGTAAGAATGTCCCAACTCCACGGCCACGCATGTGTGACTATGAACACAAGAGTGTGCAATTTCGTGGTCGGACATGGGAACCTTCCATAGCAATTCATGTGCGACTATGCAGACGATATTGTGCAACTGTGTGGCCATGCATATGTGACTATGCCGACGAGAGTGTGCAACTCCGTGGCCGGGCATGAGAACCTCCCATAAAAACTCATGTGTGACTATGTGGACGAGGTTGTGCAACTCCATGGCCATGTATGTGCGACTGTGCCGACGAGAGTGTGCAACTCCGCAGCCATGCGTGAGCACCTCTCACGATAATTTATGTGTGACTATGCGAACGAGATTGTGCAACTCTGTGGCCATGCATGTGTGACTATACCGACGAGAGTGCGCAACTCCGCGGCCAGGCGTGAGCACCTCCCCCGGCAATTCATGTGCGACTATCCGGACGATATTGTGCAACTCTATGGTCATGCATATGCGACTATGCCGATAAGATTGTGCAACTCTGTGGCCATGCATGTGTGACTATACCGACGAGAGTGTGCAACTCCATGTAGACAACTTTTCTGCACCCTCATGGTCTATGGATGCGCATTTTTTCACCATTCAACAAAACCATGTCAGTGAGATGTGCAACTTTATCTGTTGCCCTGGCCAACTGCCTAGCAGATTTTGTGCAACTACTTCTATTGCCCCTGCCAACTACTTCCAATGACCGTGTCCAACTGAAAACAACTATGTGTGCAACTAGAACTACTATAGATGCCAACAAAAAATGATCGCCGTGTGTGCAACTTTCCAATGACCATGTCCAACTGAAAAAAACTATGTGTGCAACTAGAACTACTATAGATGCCACAAAAATGAATCCCGTGTGTACAACTTTCCAATGACCGTGTCCAACTGAAAACAACTATTTGTGCAACTAGAACTACTATAGATGCCAATCAAAAATGAACCCCGTGTGTGCAACTTTTCAATGATCGTGTCCAACTGAAAACAACTATGTGTGCGACTAGAACTACTATAGATGCCAATAAAAAATGATCACCATGTGTGTAACTTCCGAATGACCGAATCTAACTGAGAACAATTATGTGCGTAATATCTAGAAGTAATATAGATGCCAATAAAAAATGATCGCTGTGTGTGCAACTTTTCAATGATCGTATCCAACTGAGAACAAATATGTGCGTAATTAAAACTACTATAGATGCCAACAAAAATGATCACCGTGTGTGTAACTTCCTAATAATCGTGTCCAACCAAAAACAATTATGTATGCAACTAAAACTACTATAGATGCCAACAAAAACAATTACTGTGTGTGCAACTTTCCGATGATCATATCCAACTAACAAATATGTCTCCTCCGTTCTAAACCGCGTGTCAAAATTTATCAATGTGTATGCAACTAGACTATATTATAAACCAACTAAATATTAATGTATGTGCAGCTAAACTACTATCCTTGACGAACGGGGTCGTTTCAGCATCAGCTCCGAGAAAAGGAGGGAGGAGGCGGCGGCGGCGCTGCTCCTCTGGTTCCACGGCCAGCATCAGCTCCGAGATTTGCTCATCATGCGCGCACTAAGCAATCAGATCGAAAAAGGCTAGCACGTATCTCAGATCCATTAATTGGCTATACACATGAATCCGAAATTGTTTAACTAGTAAAATTAGAATCTCGCGCTACCCCGCGCGAAATTTTTTCTAGCACATACAGAGAACAGTTGAGGAATTAGACTTTTCCCTAGGGTGATACATGGACGCATTGGGGAACGGCTTGACCGGCGCCGGTGCTGCCGCTGCGGACTCGTTGCCATTGACGCCATGCTAGATCTCCAACGTCCCGAGGCTCAACCCCTGCGACGCTGCACGGGAGATTCCTTAATCGGCTTCAGGATCTGGTGATGTACCTGGTGAGGGGAAGACGACAGCACCGCTGCCCAGGGTCCCAGTCGGCCTGCTCACATGGCTCCTCTGGTCCGCTGTCTCCCCTGGACCTCTCTAGATTAGATGCGGGCAGAGGAATGGCGGCGGCTCAATGCGGAGGAGAAGCCGACATGGGAAGGAAGGAAAGGCGAGGGGCGGCAGCGAAGAAGCAGGGCAGCGCCGCGGTGGAGAGCCGGTCCAAAGGACGGAGTCACGGAGAGGACAAGCGCGTGTCGCGCAGCAGTCTGGCCCCGACACAGGACGACAGGATCGAGATCGATCGTGCGGTCACGAGCCGGCCGCTCGTTCTCTCGAAAAGGTGCGCGTGCATTTTTTAGATTTTAGGTTGATTAATTAGTCTCACACCGCTGACCGTACAACGCAAAGACGGGCACAAATATGCGAGTCGCGGCGACCGTATCGGCCGGGTGCGGTTGGTCTTGTTTTTTTTTTTTGGGGTCCAATCATAAGTTCACTCACCAGGCGAGGTGGATCCACTAACAATGAAATGATGGGGCGCATATTCTCTGGTTTTGGAATCCAGTTCATTTGCCATATGTCTGTGGTCACTTCATTGCCTATCCTTCGAATGAGACCTTGTTTCACTGAGAATTTCCGAGCAATTGGAAGCCGCTTTCGATGAGACCTTGTTTCAAAATATCCCTACCATCCAACAAAGAGCGCCAAATCTGGGAGGGGTGTTTACCAACTTTAGCTTCCAAAAAATCTGAGTTAGAAAAATATACAACCTTCAATATCCTGGACCTCAAAGATTCCGGGCTAACAAGTATACGCCAAGCTTAGCTAATAGCGCCAAAGTGAAAATGTCAAAGTCCCTGAAACCGCGGCCTCCCATGTATTTCGGCATACACATTGTGTCCCAAAGACACCCAATACGGTTTCCGCTGCCCACTTTTGCTACCCCACTAGAAAGCTTTGATCATTGAGGTTAAGTGATTGCACAATCCCCTAGGCAATCTAAAACACGACATAGAGAATATAGGGACGGCTTGCACAATAGATTTAATCAAAACCTCATTTCCTGAAGAAGACATTACCTTTATCATCCATCCTTGAATTTTGTTCCAAAGTCTCTCTTTCAAGTATTTAAAAGCCCTGTTCTTCGAAATTCCTACATCAACTTGCATTCCCAAATACTTTTCATTTAACTGTTCATTGGGTCCCCCAAAATATTTTTAATCATTCTGCTTACCACCTCGGGGCACCCCTTACTGAAGAATATGGAGGACTTATCTTTGTTTATCCGTTGACCAGAAGCTCTAGCATAAATTTCCAACAGATTAGATACCTCTTCTGCATCCTCTCTAGTTGCTTTGAAAAACAGCAGGCTGTCGTCTACAAACAACAAATGGTTCACCGGCGGGACCGATGCAGCCACTTGAATGCCACCCACACACAACTGAACTCTTGATTTTAAAAGGCACAAAAGGCCCTCTGCTGCAAGCAAAAAAAAGATATGGTGAAATAGGATCACCCTGACGGATACCTCGTGTTGGTCTGAATTCCTCTAGCCTCTGACCATTAAAAAGAACCGAGAAAGATACCGATCCGACCAAGCCCATCACAATTCTGACCCAACTCTCCTGGAAAACCTAACTTAAGCATAATAGCCTCCAAATAATTCCATTCTACTCGGTCATATGCTTTCATCATATCAAGCTTGAGAGCCCCGTGCATGTGTTTATGTGCCTTATTCCTCTTTATGAAATGCAGAAACTCATAAGCTGTGATAATGTTGTCAGTAATCAGCCTACCAGGTATAAATGCCGACTGCTCCTCAGAAATAATTTTCGGCAGTACAATCTTCAGGCGGTTAGCGATAACTTTGGATGCTATTTTATATAACACATTGCAAAAACTAATAGGCTGAAACTGGGACAAACGCACTGGATTTTTTATCTTGGGAATGAGAACTAAAACCGTGTTGTTGATCACCTCTGCAGTCTCCCTTCCCTCAACTATTTTTATCACTGCTTGAGTTACAGATGGTCCACAAATTTCCCAATGTTTCTGGAAGAACTGAGCTGGGAACCCATCTGGGCCAGGGGCCTTTGTCCGTCCATGCTCATACTATGCCAGCATATTTATGGGCCGATCCATACACACATCCTACGTACAGTCCATCCATCCAGAAAAGAACAAAAAAAAACGTAAAATCCACGAAGGCAGGTACTTTCGTGACATAGCCGTCGCGTGCCTCGTCGATCGATCGCCGGAAAAAGATGAAGGCACGGCGGTTCTTGAACGTGGTGATCGACAAGTTCGACGGAGGGTCGCTGAGCCGCAACGTCAACCCCAGGAAGCATCTCTTCTACCCCTCCACGGCCGAGGCGCAGCAGCACCAGATCCAGCAGCAGCAAAACGCCAAGGCCAAGGCCATGGCGGAGAAGGATAGCACGGAGGAGGAGAACTACAACGTTGTTTTGAAGCTGCCCACGGCAAAACTCAGGTTCAACACTTCCCCAGGCCTCGGCGGCGACATCACGACCTTCGACTTCTTGCCTTTCTACGGCGGCACAGGCGAGGAAAGGATCCGCGGCGTCGACGGCAACGGCAAGGCCGTGATCTGCGACACCGACACCGGAATCATCGAGATTATGCCCAGTCTCGACAAGCCCAAGGGGTGGGACCCCGTCTCCCTCTGCGTCACCCACACTGCCTCCGACGACCCTACCTGCCCTGACACCCCGCCCATGACCCCGATCACCCAGACGCGCTCTACGTCATGGACCGCGAGGGCCGCAGCTTCGAGGCCCTCGTCTAGGGCAACCCTGACCCACGACCGCCATGCAAGTACATGGATTTCATAGATAGAAACAGATGGGTGTGGCACTGGCGCCCGCTCCCACGGCCGCCCATCATGGTCGACGGCAGAGGTGGTGGCTCCATCTCCGTCGAGTCCTACGCGCTACTCAACGGCCACGGCAATTATGAGAACGCCTCCAACAGTAGCAGCAGCACCATCTGCGTCTCATTCAACAGCGATTCCTGTCGTCAATGGTTGGGGCATAAGGCCTTGTACAATGGAAGGTGCTTAGGGGAGGTGCTTAGAGAAATAAACCAGGCTTTTCTTAAGCACCGGTGCTTATTTGTATAGGATAGACGCTTAACTAAGCGTCTCTCTTGTAGAAATAGGCACAGGTGCTTCAGAAAAACCCGGTTTATTTTTCTAAGCATCTCTCTAAGCACCTCCCATTGTACAAGGCCTAAGTCTGCCCCGACCGGCGGCACCTATTGCTTCGACACGGGCACCGGCAAGTGGACCAAGGCTGGTGATTGGATGTTGCCATTCTGGTACCGCGCTCTGCACGTCCCCGAGCTCGGTGAGGACCTCCTGTTTGGCTGCCAGAAGACAGGCCTATCCGTACAATCACGTCGCTTCTGTGCCGTGGACGTCTCCGGCGTTATAAGGATGGAGGAATTTTGATGGACGAAGGTGTCCATTGCAAATTAGAGAGATTTTGCGCAGCAATCAACTTGGCTGCTTTTCTGTTTTCCCTTCCTTTTATTCCTCAACTAAAGTAAACGTGCCGCTGATCCTGCGCCCCGACTGGATCGTGCCATCCCACGATCGAGCACTCGGTCCACGGCGCCCTACGATCGCTCCGCGGATCGCACAGAACGCGTCTCGCGGGAGCAGCTAACTAACCTGACGAAAACCACTAACTGTAACTTTAACTGAAGAAAGCTAACGCGAGTCTGAAACTGAAAAACGGCATGCTAGCTATCCTAGCTTATTGTGCAACAAACTCCCCCTAAGCTAGGGTGGCTGGCACCTGATGACCCCAACACGATCACGCATCTCCTGGAACTGAATCCGTCCGAGAGCTTTCGTGAGGATGTTGGCGAGCTGGTCACCAGTTCGCACATACTGGACGTCGACGCTGCTGTTGTCAACGCACTGCCGAAGGAAGTGGTATCGCAGCTCAATGTGCTTGCTCCTATCATGGAAGACATGATCCTTGCTCAGCGCTATCGCTGACTTGTTGTCGACGCAGAGCTTGGTGGCGCCGTCGACGCGCCCGAGCAGCTCCCCGAGCAGCCGCCTGAGCCAGATTGCCTGGCACACGGCTCCCGCTGCGGCGACGTACTCTGCCTCGCACGAGGAGAGCACGACGATCTTTTGCTTGGCAGATTGCCATGACACCGGGCTGCCTCCAAGGAAGAAGATGGTTCCGCTGGTGCTCTTGCAATCATCCACGTCCCCTCCAAGATCTGAGTCGCTATACCCGACGAGTTCCGCGCCGCGTGCTTGCCGAGTGTAGCAACATCCCAGCTGGCGTGTGCCGGCGATGTACCTCAGCAGCTGCCTCACGGCAGCCCAGTGTTCGCTTGTCGGCTCCTCCATGAACCTGCTGACGTAGCCAACAGCGTAGGTGATGTCCGGACGAGTGTGGGTGAGGTAGCGGAGGCTCCCCACCACACTCCTGAAATGCGTGGCATCCACGCGCTTCCCGCCGGCCTTCCGGCTTAGCTTGAGCCGTGGCTGCATCGGAGTGGCCACGGGATTGCAATCCTCCATGCCGGCTTTCTCCAGTAGCTTGCCGGCGTATGACGACTGCGCGATGAAGATTTGCCCCGGCCGCTGAGTCACTTCGATGCCGAGGTAGTAACTCAGCAAGCCTAAGTCGCTCATCTTGAAGAGAGACATCATCTCCTGCTTGAACTCCACGACCGCTGTCGTGGACGCACCAGTGACGATCAGGTCGTCCACATATACGCCGACAAGGAGACGGTCACCGGCTCCGGTGCGAGTGTACACGGCGTGCTCGGACGGACACTTCTCAAAGCCGAGGGCATGGAGACTGCTGTCAAGTTTTGCATACCAGGCCCGCGGCGCTTGACGCAGTCTGTAGAGTGCTTTGTGTAGCCGGAGCACCTTGTTCGCTGCACTGGTGAGTTCGAAGCCGGGGGGCTGCACCACGTATACCTCCTCCTCAAGTTCGCCGTTGAGAAAGGCTGACTTGACATCAAGGTGGTGCACCTCCCAGCTCTCCTGTGCCGCTACGGCGAGAAGGACGCGTACGGTGTCGAGCCGGGCCACCGGCGCAAACACTTCCTCGAAGTCAATGCCGGCGCGCTGCACAAAGCCCTTCGCCACGAGGCGAGCCTTGTGCTTGATCACCTCGCCGGCGGCGTTCCGCTTCTCCTTGAAGACCCACTTCAATCCAATAGGCCGATGACCTGCTGGCAAATCACACAGGGACCAAGTCTCGTTAGACTTGATGCACGCCATTTCCTCCATCATCGCCGCCCGCCATGCCGCATGGGGCTCGGCCTCTGCGAACGTCGCCGGCTCTCCTTCGGGCAGCAGGAGCAGGTGCTCTGCCCTCCCGGCCTTGGCCGCGTCGTGCGCGAGCACATCATCCATACGACGGAAACGGTGCACGGCGTCGGGGTTGTCGTCGTCGTCGAACATGTCCAGCTCAAAAGGCGGCGGGGTCGCGTACTGCACGTCCTGCCAGACTGGATGGGCAGGTGGCGCGCTTCCCGCCGCTGGTGAATCTGCTGCAGAGTTGTCGTGGATGGGTGTCGCCGTGATAGGAGCGGGCGACCCCGTAGCAGCTCCGGGCGGCGCCGATGGCGACGGGCTGACCGACGCAGCGCTGTCCCCCTCATGGTCACCATATGGGGCGAAGTCGACGATGAACGTGCCGCCCGTGCCTGTTGCCTCGCCGCTCCAGTCCCAGCTCGCGTTCTCGTCGAACACGACGTCGCGGGACACATGCACGCGGCGACTCGTCGGGTCGTAGACCCTGTACGCCTTGGTGCCGGGCTCGTAGCCGATGAGCACCATGGGCGTGCTCCGATCGTCCAGTTTCTTGAGGTTGGGCCGCGCGCTCTTGACGTGAGCCACACACCCAAAAACTCGCAGGTGACTCACCTCCGGTTTCTTGCCGTGCGAGAGCTCGTACGGGGTTGCGCCGTCCACGCTGTGAGTGAACGCGCGGTTCAGGAGCTAGACGGCCGTAGTCACCGCCTCTCCCCAGAAGTAGTCCGGCATGCCCTTGGCCTTCATCATGCTCCTCGCCATGCCCACCACCGTCTGATTGCGCCTCTCGACAACGCCGTTCTGCTGCGGCGAGTACGGCGCTGTGAGGTGACGTTGAACTCTGGTGGCGGCGAAGTGCTCGGCCAGTGACGAGGACGTGAACTCTCCACCGCGGTCAGTGCGCAGCGTGCCCAGCTTGCGCCGTGCCTCCACCTCAGCGCGCGCCTGGAACCTCTTGATGGCGATGCCTGCCTCATCCTTGCTAGACAGCAGGGTGAGCCACATGTAGCGACTGTGGTCGTCCACCAGAAGCAGGAAGTAGCGCCGCCCTTCTGGTGTTGCTGGCATGATTGCCCCGCACAGGTCTGCGTGAACGAGGTCAAGAGGCGTCTCCGCTCTGAACTTGGCCGCCTGGGAAATGGCGCTCGGCGTTGTTTGCCGGCGAGGCACGCCTGGCAGAGCTCCCCCGAAGACTCAATGCCCGGCAGCCCCTGCACCATACTTGCCTGCGCCATCCGCTGCAGTGCGTCGACATGCAGGTGACCGAAGCGGGCGTGCCAGCGCCATGACACGCTGTTCGCGCGCGCGGCAAGACAAGCCGGACGAACAGGGTGGATGTCAACCTTGTACAAACAATTTTGAGACCGTTTTACCTTGAGAATGACGGCGCCGCGTCGATCGCGGACAGTGAGGACGCCGTGGCGCGTGTTGATGTCGCAGCCGTTCTCGTCGAGCTGCCCGAGGCTGACGACGCTGCTCTTGAGCTGGGGGATGTAGTACACGTCCATGAGGGCGCGCTGAGCTCCCCCGTCGATGGTGAAGGCGACTGTGTCGCGCCCCTCGATACGTACCACTGACCCATCACCGAACCGCACGGATCCGGTGATCGCGGTATCGAGTTCGGCGAAGGCCGTGCGATCTCCAGTCATGTGGTTGGACGCGCCAGTGTCCAGGAACCACATTGGGTCCGGCGCGGCGTCCTCGGCGGCCGGAACGACGTTCGCCTGCTCCTCGTTCAGGAAGACAGTGGCGTGTGGCGGATCGCAGTGGCCCACGACGAGTGCCGTGGGTTTTGCCGCCGGAGCCAGTGCCGCGACGCTGCTGCCTGCCTGAGTGGGACGTGCGATCTCGACCACCTCGGCGAGCAACAGCTCCGGATCGGCTTGGGCAAGGAGGGCGTTCTCCTCCCTCTTCTTCTTTCTGCAGTCGCACGCCCAGTGCCCCTTGAGGCCGCAGTATCGGCACTTCTCCTTGTCCCCGCCGCTCTTGTCGGGGTAGTCCGCGCCACTCGCGGCGCCACGCGCGGCGCCACGTCCGCCACCGCGGCCCCTTCCTCGGCCACGGCCGCCGCCCTTGCGACGGTTGGTGTTGCCGCCCGAGACACGAGGTTGTAGTTCGCTGGCCTGCCACTCCTCCCGAGTGAGAAGCAGCCGCCCACCTTGGCTGCTGCTGCCGCCATGCTTGTCGTCGAGGCGGTCCTGCATGACGCGCAGCCTGCCGGTGACCTCGTCCAGGGTGAGCGTACTGATGTCCAGCAGCGTCTCGATCGCGATCGCCACCTGCGCGAACTGGGGTGGAACCACACGCAAAAACTTGGCCACTACCTTTGATTCTTCCACGGTGTCGCCAAGGGCGCGCAGGCCGGTGACGATCCCTGACAGGCGGAGCGAGAAATCGTCGATCGTCTCCCCGTCGCGGAAGGTGATGCCCTTGAAGTCACGCCGGAGTTTCTGCGCGTTGGCCTCGCGCACACGCGTGGCACCGAGGCGCTGCAGAGCGATGGCGTCCCACGCCTCCTTGGCGGTCTCCTTCTCGCCCACCGCGAGCAGCACATCCGAAGGGAGGCCGCGCAGGATGGTGATCATCGCATTGCGCTCGTGGTGGTAGGAGACGTCACCGTGCGAGACCGCTCCCCACCAGCCATGGGCCTGAAGGTATACCTTCATGAGCAGAACCCACTCTGTGTAATTTGTACGCGTCAGCATTAGGAGTGCGCCCGAGGAGGGCGACGACTGCACCACCGGCTGCACAGTCATGTCGCCGCGGCGGCGAGTTCGTTCCCGATCCTGGGACGGAGCACGCAGGCGTGGAGGGGTCTCTGAACGCCCTGCGCCGCCCGCGGACGTCCTCGCCGCGGCCGCCGGCGTCCTTGACATGGCTCTGATGCCACTTGTTGCCTCTCTACTCTCTGAAACACAACACACGCGAGAGATTTTGCACAGCAATCAACTTGGCTGCTTTTCTGTTTTCCCTTCCTTTTATTCCTCAACTAAAGTAAACGTGCCGCGGATCCTGCGCCTCAACTGGATCGTGCCATCCCACGATCGAGCACTCGGTCCACGGCGCCCTACTATCGCTCCGCGGATCGCACAGAACGCGTCTCGCGGGAGCAGCTAACTAACCTGACGAAAACCACTAACTGTAACTTTAACTGAAGAAAGCTAACGCGAGTCTGAAACTGAAAAACGGCATGCTAGCTATCCTAGCTTATTGTGCAACAATCTCATGGATACAAACAAGTGCATGTGGCACTGACACCCACTCCCTTCACAACCCATCGTGGTCGACGACGACTACAACGGCAGAGGTGGTGGCTCCATCTTCCCCTAGCCTACGCACTGCGCCATGCACATGGCGACGACAAGGAAGCTTCCAACAGCAGCAACGCCATTTGTATTTCGTTCAACATCAAATCCCGTCATGAATGGTCAGGACATGAGCCCTCCCCGACCAACACCACCTACGCTTTGACACTGGAACGTGCGAGTGGGCCAATTAGATGTTGTCATCATTCTGTTCCCACGCTCTGCATATCCCCGGCTTGGTGACAGCCTCGTGTTTGGCTTTGAGAAGAAGATGGGCTTATAGTACCTAGACTCATGCCGCTTCTGCGTCGTGGACGTCTTTGCCACTGTGAGGATGGGGTCGAGCCCGTGACTACAACACAGGTGGGTCGACATCGACCCAGGGCATCCCCGAGATGGCACGAACAGGACCTTAACATAGTGTTCCTTGCACCACCGGAATCGCACCCTATGCCGACGGCCAGGGCCGTCGGCATAGCCCTGACTGGCCGTCGGGACAGACCTATGTCGACGGCCCCCGTCGGCAACATATCCGTTGGCGTAGCCAGAAAGTCCGTTGGCATAGAAAGGCCATCGGCATAGGTCCTATCCCGACGGTGTCCGTACATCTATGCCGACGGCCCTGACCGTCGGCAACGTTATCGCCTAACGGCGGCCGCCATCAAGTGCTGACCAACGCCTACTCTCCACGTGGCATGACTATGCCTAGGCCGTCGGCATAGTTTCAAACTAAGCCGACGGCTAGGCCGTCGGCATAGAAGTGCCACGTGGCGAGCGGGGTCACC
>NC_041391.1:712230402-712239192 GCF_002162155.2 Triticum dicoccoides
GCAGGGCTATGCCCACGTGGCAGCAACTGGGAGCTCCTGGAGCAGGTCTATGCCGACGGCCTAGCCGTCGGCTTAGTTTGAAACTATGCCGGCGGCTAGGCCGTCGGCATAGTCGTGCCACGTGTCAGCCACTGGGAGCTCACACCAGATCTACGCCGACGGCCTAGCCGTCGGCATAGTTTCCGTCTGTTTTTTTTTCTATTTTATTTCAGCTCAATTCATTTGAATATATACAGCATCACACAACAAATATATGCATCACATAACAGCTGGCCCAGCAGCATCACACAATAAATTCATCATCACACATCATAAGAAGCATCGCAAATCATAAACATATAAGTATCATCACCACCAAGCATATAAGAATCTCACAAACAACAATAAGAAACATCACAAGCATATAAGTATCATCACCACCAAGACCGCCACAATGTGACCCAAAGGCTTAAGCGCCAGGACGTCGAGCACCGCGGAGGTCGTCACCGCCAAGACCGCCGAAGCCCAGGTCGTCACTGCTAGCGGCAGCGCTACCGCCAAGACCGCCTCCACCTCCGCCTCCGTGGATCGGAGTGGTCGGGCTCCGTGACTTGGGAGTGCTGCGAAGACCACCGTCAACGGTAGATCCATCGGTTCCCTGGATGTTGAAAAGACATATTAACGGAATATATGACTATGTTGAAAGGCATGATATGCTTTGGGTGAATAGATTGGGTATGAACTAACCGGCGAGGGGCCAGCGTTCTGTGCCACAAACTCCTCAAAGGTCAGCAACCTTAGTTGTGCTAGAGGACATTGTGCTGGTTGCAACTGAGGACACCAGCCGGCCGCCATTTCCTGAAAAGCGTGCTGCATCTGGCGATCCCTCTGCTTATGGTATGCATAAAGCCTCTCGTGCCACGCCATGGTCTCCTGGCGTGTGTACTCCAGGTAGGCCTATGGTATGACATGATGGAACTCATAAAACTACTAAATGCGGAAAATAAAGTGAGCAATGAAGATAAGAGGGAAAATACTTATAGATTGCCGCTCCTAAAAGAGGAACTGTGACTGTGCACTGGTCACTGGCGTGCTCGTGCGCTGGCTCAGGCTCGGGTCGATCCGACGGAGCTGTGTGTAGGAGATAGTAGGAGTGATCACAGCATCGAGAACCGCCGCCCGATCGTGCTCCTTTGTCCCCATGCCCACCACCACCCTATCGTCAAGATCCGCCGCAATGAGGTCAGGTTTGTCAGGATGTAACTTCAGATACCCTTCGGAGTAGGCCTTCTTCCTCCCCGCGGTCTTCTTGCTGTAGTACTTGGGCTCGCCAGGCTTGGAGTCCTTCCGCGTATGGGCGATCTCCCACGCCTGCATGTGTGAGAGCGGCCGCTTCAGTTTCTCCTCCTGCACCACCAAACAGAGGTTAGTCATACATAAGAAAGTCATGGTAAATAGAAGAAGAAGAATGTTTAATGGGATTAGTCATACATTAACTGCCTTGTGGAGATGGTGGTTTCGGTTTCCCTGAGCATGTACTCCCTCCTTCCCTCGGTTAGCCTTGTTTTTGATTCTCATAGCCGCCCAGGCTCCAGCCTCATCACACCAAAGATCCACCAATGCCGCCCAGGACTCGTCTTTTCCATAACACCAATTTGGACACACCTACATAATGAAAGCATAATGGCATGTCAACACAAAACGGTGAAATGTACCACAAGGTAATGAAAGCATAATGAAATATCTTCTATACTTACCGCCAAGAACTCGTCCCTCTCCAAGGTAATGCCCATCCTCCGCGCTTCTTCCTTGGTCATATTCACACTAAGATAGTCGTGGTAGTATGTCGAGATGGCCACATAGCGCACCTCGTACTGCATCTAGCGGGCCTTCTTCTTGCATTGGCGCAGCACGATCTGGTCCGCTCTAGCCCTGTGCTCTAGAAGAACTCGATAGAATTTCTACAATCATGCATGAAACAAGAATGGAAGAAGCCATGAGTTAAATCATTCATGAAACTAGAATGGACTTGTGCTTCTGAAGAGAACTCACCCAGAAAGTAGTGATCACGGCCTTGGTATGGGTCTCATGGTCCGCATGGAGGGCCGCTTCCCAGTGGTCCCAGCTCGTGGCCAAAACCCGATGGTCCGGGTGCCTGACTGGATCCGGACAGTACAACCCCGGCCAGTATAACTTCAGCAAGATGGTGATGAGGCCGTTGGGAATACGGACCCCTTTAGAATATATCCAGTTGCTGCAAAAGAATGAACTATTAGCATGTGACAAGCAAAATAAATAACAACCGGAATGAGCACGTGACAAGCAAAATAATGAAATTATTATAAAGTGGCACTTACTCTTTTCCCGTGGGCTCAATGAGCCACTTCTGCTCCTCAGTAGCAGGAACCTGCTTTGGTAGCTTTGCGTTACCACGCAGCCATCCCTTGTTGTCAACCCCATTCCCGCCACCACCATCATCCCCGCCACCACCCTCCTCCTCGCCTGCCTCCCCTCCCCAACCTCCTCCTCCTCCTCCTTCTCGCCTGCCTCCTCCTCCACCTCCTCCTCGGCCCCATCCTGAACCTCCTCCTCCTTCTCGCCTGCCTCCTCCTCCACCTCCTCCTCGGCCCCATCCCGAACCTCCTCCTCCTTCCTCGCCAGAGGGTACCTCACTAGTGGAGGGTACCTCACTAGAGGAGGGCCTCGAAGACAACACCCCTAAGTCGGTGAGGGTGCGCTCTTTCTGGCCGCGACCCCCTATAGTGGCTCTCCCCCCACCACCTCGCCCTCTAGGGGCTCTCCCCCCGCCCCCTCCTCCTCTAGGGGCACCTCTCCCTTGACCTCCCTGTGAGGAATCATCGTCAAGTAGCCGGGGAGGAGGATCACGTGCTCGACCACTCTGACTAGGTAGGCCGACGACCTTGCATAGGAAACCCACGCCGTCGGCCTTCCCCTTGCCCATGTTCCACGAACCTGCATTGAAAAGAGAATAAGCAATTAGTAAATTAATGAAATGAAGGAAAAGGCATGATAATAAACACATTAATAAAAATGCATAAAAAGGCATATTCCTAAACTATAGAAAAAAAGACTTGAAATGTACATCTTCTAGAACCCATATGAATCATCACTGTTGTAACCTCTTTCTCTGTCCGTCTCATCATCACTATCAATCATATCATCTTCGTTGTCTGACGGAGGTGGAGGCTCTTCCTCGTCGTCAGCGTCTTTGTTTAACTTTTCTAGCATAAGTATGTCATTTTCATTAACAATGGTCTCACCATCATTCCGTGCATCGTCGTCGTTTGGATCCACATCATCATCACCCAATGGTCTAGCGTCATCGTTTCTAACCACATCATCATCATCAGGTTGCTCTTGATAGAACACTCCCTCGTATGTCATGGGGTTAATGTTGTAGTAATCGTCTTCATTCGGGTCCGGTAGCTTACCATGTGGCGACACCTTGAACACAACTTCCCAACCCTTTAGGTACTCTTTCTGGCATGGGTAAGGCAGATAATATACTTGTGTAGCTTGGGTAGCCGCAATGAAGAGATTGGCTCCGGCATAGACGGTTGATGGTTTAACTTCTACCAAACCAATGGAAGGCGTATGTTTTACCCCCTCCCGCGGATCGAACCATCGGCATTTGAACACATGCAGACTTAGGATCTCGCGCCCCTGGCGGAATTTAACCTCGTATATATTTTGTACCCTTCTGTAGTAGTCTACTGAATTTTGACCGGGGGTGTACACTCCGGTATTTATAGTTTTGGGATCGGGCCGGCTGTTCTGGTGCTCCTCTGTATGGAAGCGATACCCATTCACATAATAGTTTTTACATGTCATGACGGCAGGGTCAAAACCCATGGAAACCCATCTCAATTCATCATCCATAGATATGTTTGGATCTTTTCCCTACAAGTATAATTCAAATTGCTGCGTGCATTAGTTCGTTTAACTAATAAATGTTGAACTAGGTATTTAATAGGGGAGTGTGGAAAATTACTTTCTCCATGAACCAAGCAACAAAATTTTTACGTCCAGGGTTTCCATGACGGAGAAGAGTAAGTGCCTCCGCCTCAGTAGGAGGATTCATTCCCGTCCATTCCTCTTGAACGAAATCACTAAAAAAGAAAAGTGGTGTTAGACCGGGACTAAGTGAACATAGAACATGATGATGTGGAAGACATAAAGGAATGGTGTAGTGGTATTACCTCATCCACACTTCCTCAACTTCCTTGATGTTGTGCAAGGTATAGAACATGAGGTCCTCCCACTCTTGTCGTGGCATGTTATAAGATTTCGAGGCCCCAGCCCTCCCACCTTGCGCGTTGAATAGATGGAGCCTGGGTTGATACTTGGGCTCTTCTATATTGTATCAAGGCACCTTGTTATGCAGATGGGGAACATGGTCTGGATAGTATGATGTCCTGAGGTCTGACACCTCCTCTAGGATAACTGCCTCAGCTATGGAAGCTTCAATCTTAGCTTTATTTCCACATTTCCGTCGGAGATGCTTGTTCTGTCTCTCAGGGCCGTACTGCCAGCGATTCTGCACAGCCCCCCCCCCCCCAACAATACCTCGTTCACGAGGTGCAGAATGAGATGTGTCATCGGAGTAAAGAAGCTCGGCGGAAAGATCTTCTCTAGCTTGACTATCAACTCCGGTGCCTTCTTATGCAATTTTTCAACCACCTCTTTACTTACTTCTTTAGCACAGAGCGTGCGGAAGAAATGGCTTAGCTTGGCAAGCACTAGCCAGACATGCTCGGGGACATAGCCTCGAACCATCACCGGCATTATCCGCTCAATCCATACATGGTAGTCATGACTCTTCAGGCCGGTCACTTTGCTCGTTGAAAGATTGACTCCCTTACTTATATTCGATGCATAACCATCGATGAACTTCCAAATTTGTTTCAGCCAGATAAGTACTTCCTTTTTTTGGCGGTTTAAGGACAAAGTCAGCATCTGGCTTGAACCAGTTTTTTCTACCGCCCGTGGGAGGCTTCATGTTCAGACGTGGTCTATCACAAATTCTCTGTTGATCGGCTCTAGCTTTAACGTCATCCTTCGTCTTATCACGAATGTTGAGGATCGTGCGGAAAAGGGACTTTGCCACATTCTTTTCGGTGTGCATCACATCTATGTTGTAAGGAAGTTTGAGGTCCTTGAAATAGGGAAGCTGCGAGAAGGGGGTAATGTGAGTCCAGTTGTGCGTCCCACCATATCCCTCGAAGTATTTGGCTTTGGCTTTGCCTTTGCCTTTGACTTTAGGCTTGAGAGCTTTTAGCTGAGCAAGAACATCTACCCCCAAAAATGTTGGAATCTCGGTTACTTCATGAACATCCCGGCCTTTCGTGAAGTTCTTCTTGTCTTCCCTGTCTGGATGGTCTGGAGGGAGGAACTATCGATGCAGGTCAAAGGCTACATACTTGCCACCCTTACTCAGCCAAATCATTCGCAGAGCTTGCATGCACACTAGGCATGGCATCTTCCCACTTGTACACCATCCGCAGAATAGAGCATAGCCGAGAAAGTCATGCATGCAATAGTGCAACGAAACTTTCATCAAGAAATTTCTCTGCAGATCCCGGTCGTATGTCAACCTCAGAAAGTACCAAGAATGGTGCAAATCATCCACCAGCGGCTGCACAAACACACCCAATTGCTTCCCCGGGTATTCAGGCCCCGGAATGATGAGCGACAAGAACATGGTCTTGCGTTGGATTAGGGCACCGGGAGAAAGATTGAGCGGAATTACAAACACGGGCCAGCAGCTGTATGGATTGGACGACATACCATATGGATTGAACCCATCACCTGATATGGCTATTCTGACATTCCCAGCCTCGGCTGCTTCCTCGGGGTATTCTTCATCGAACAACTTCCATGCTTCGCCTTCCGATGGATGTACGATTTTTTTTGGATTATACCTTATACCTTCCTTGTGCCACTTCATCATTTTGGCAGACTCCTTCGTGATGAAAAGGCACTGCAGTCTTTTTATAAAATCAAGATACCGAAGAACCTTAACGGGGATGGCTAGCTGCTTTTTCTCACCATCCTCACCGACCACCTCAATGTACCGAGACGAACCGCACTGCCTACAGTACTTGTCATCCGCATACTCGTGCCTAAACAAAAGGCAATTCTTTGGGCAAACATCTATTTTCTCATAATCCATAGAGAGTGCCTACATGATTTTCTTTGTATCGTACATGCTTTTCGGCAGTTCATGACCCTCAGGGAGGCTGTTAGCCCATACTCCCAGGAATGCTTCGAAGCATTTTTGGCTACAGCCGTACTCAGCCTTCACTGCAATTAGTTGCGAGATGGCATCCAGCTGAGATATTTTCGCACCCGCGTAAAGAGGTTTCTTCGACGAGGCCAACACCTCCAAGAAGGCCTTTGCGGTTGCCTCCGGCTCCTCCGGTTCATTCTCTGAAGGTGTCGCATTTGCCATTTCTGCAACAATGGCATCATCTAGCATGTCCCTGACCCCGTCATCCTCATATCCATCAATGCGTTGTCGCATCACCTCCTCTCTACCACGGTCCTGCTCGGCTATGTTTATCGGTGGCATGTCAAAGTTTGGCATATATCCGTGCGTGCGAAGGTGCTCAGTCATGTCCTTCTGATTTCTATGGTGACGTTCACGAGGTGGGATAATTCTCATTGGACGATGGAATATCTCATTCAAATACACATTGGTTTTCACGATCCACTCTGATGTTACTCGATTCTGACGGATAAAACGACTGTACATCTGCTGATTATCTGCCATCCTTTGCTTTTTTGCAAGCCACACAACATAATTAAGGATTCACTTAAATTAATCACATCAAATTTTCATTTTCTACCGCGTTGAATCCACCTACATCTCTAATAGGTAAAGATGGGTCCTAATCCCAACCGAGGATGTGTATATTGAGTACGTTCTCCATTCTACCCCGTTCCGAGGCAAAATTTCAGCAGGACATCCCCGCTGTTCTCCAGATACACGTCTCGGCAAATAGCCGAGAGAATGTGCTCCGGAGAACAATGGGGAGGTGCCGCCGAAATCCCGTCTCAGAACGGGGTAGAACATGGAGAACGTACCCAATCTACACATCCTCGGGCTGTCCGTGGAAAACACTGGACAGTCCGAAAGAGCTGCGGTGATAAATATGCAATTGAATGCATATTTATCGATGCAACCCTTTCGTAGATCACCCTCGGCTGTAGAGGAAGTAGTCGAATAACAGAGGGACAATCGGGGACCAACAGCTCTTATGATGATCACTCCACCGAGATGGAACACCACAGAATCTGCACCGTGACAAAAATTAAGAACATCACAATATGATCATTATCATCATCATCTATCATCATGTAACAATCATCGAGGCATAAAAAAATCATCATCATCTATCATCTCTTCCGCAAAAAAATGGACATCATCATCATCATCTAAAAATTAACAAGGCATAAAAAAGCATCATCATCTATCATCATCAACATCATAATCTATCATCATCAACATCATGATTTATCATCCAATTTTTTTTGCATTTCTTGCATTTCTCACATTTCTAACTATCATCAAATCATCTATCGTCTAACTATTATCATACATAATGCATCCATCCATCTAACCATCTATCTCATACATAATGCATCCATCCATCTATCATCTAACTAAATTACCAAAAAAATTGCTTCAGAGAGGGAGGGAAGGAGCTCACCATGGGGAAGGGCCGGCTCGGGGGGAGGGCAGGCACGGAGGGGGAGACGGAGGGGAGCTCAGGCTCGGGCTAGGCCGGCCGGAGCAGCGGCAGAGGAGGGCCGGTGGAGCCTAGCCGCCGGCCGGAGCGACGGTCCAGCTACGGTGAGGGCGGAGTGGGCTCGGGGAGGTCCGGTCGGACCGAGCTCGACGAGGGCGCGGCCGAGGGGTGGTCGGGGAGGACGACATGTCCCACTGCGGCAACGGAAGGGCGGCGGCGACGCGGGCCGAGATTACGAGGCCGGCACGGAGCGCAAGTGGGGCGGCTACGGGGAGTGGCGAGCGAAGGGCGGCGGCGGCCCAGAGCACGGGTGGGGCGGCGGCGGCGTAGGGCGAGGGAAGGGCGGCAGCGGCGACCGGAGCAAGGGAAGGGAAGGGCGGTGGCGGGCGAAGCAGTGGATCGGGCGGCGGCGCAGGTCTAGGATGGTGCAGAGGGGAGATGGGGAATGAGTGGTGGGGGCTAACCGCAACGGATAAGGCCATCCTATGCCGACGGCATAGGTTTGGTCCCACCTGCCAGGGACAGGGCCGGCGAGTGGATAAGAGGCATATGCCGACGGCCAGGCCGTCGGCATTAATAGGAGGCCTATGCCGACGGCAAGGCCGTAGGCATAGATGGCAGCCACTTTTTTTTTGAAAAAATAGTCCAACCTCGCCCAAAGATAAGCAATTTGACCTGTTTAAATAGTTCACTAATCCATACGTTATAAGTTCAACCCATAGCCCCACCCATAGCTACACCCCGACCCAACCCAACACTAGATTCCCTCCGGTTCCACCGCACCCGCACCATCCCCCCCTCTAAGTGACGGCTGCTCTGCCTTCCGTGGAGGGGGGCGGGCCACACCGCGGAGCCCCAAGACGGGCGTCTACGCATGCCAGAACACTTTCACACATGCATCGGGACCCGTGCGATGTTTCGGTGGCATAGCTACACCCCGAATCCTAGTTGACCAGTAGATCTAGCCCTTTGACTTTCACCGGACGGGCTTTGACCGGTGGACTCTTCCACCTGGTTGCGATAGGTCAGCCCATAGCAA
>NC_041391.1:712240977-712295980 GCF_002162155.2 Triticum dicoccoides
GAATCCTAGTTGACGAGTAGATCTAGCCCTTTGACTTTCGCCGGGCGGGCTTTGACCGGTGGACTCTTCCACCTGGTTGCAATAGGTCAGCCCATAGCAACATCCCCGAACACGGTTTGGACCCAACCCAACACTAGATTCCCTCCGGTTCCACTGCACCCGCACCTTCCCCCCTCCAAGTGACGGCGGCTCTGCCTTCCGTGGAGGGGGCCACACCATGGAGCCCCAAGACGGGCGTCTACGCATGCCAGAACACTTTCACACATGCATCGGGACCCATGTGATGTTTCGGTAGCATAGCTACACCCCGAAGGCCACCCCGAATCCCCCCTCTAACCAGATTCCCTCCATGTCGACCGTTTCCCCCCTCCGTGACACGGCGGCAGTGACGTCCGTGAGGGGGGCAATCGATATACCATCGGGGCATGTTTTTCGTTTAGATAAGGCACATTTATGTTGTGAAAAAATACAAAATAATAAATATATAAACTAAAAATAAAAAAATAAAGGGATGCCGACGGCAAGGCCGTCGGCATAGCTGCGCACACGGAGCTACGATCCCACGGATTGATGACATGGCATTGCACGCGGATTGATGACGTGGCAGATAGAATGGGCTAGGACTATGTCGACGGCTATGCTGTCGGCATATCTCTGCCACACCACAGGCCCTCACTCCCTCGGATCGATGACGTGTCGACGGCGCGGATCGGTGATGTTAGCAATTCTATGCCGACGGCCTAGCCGTCGACATAGTTATGCCGACAGCCGCCGTTATCCCCCGCCGGCGTACTTTTGACGCCGTCAAACAGTCGCCGCTAATCCGGTAGGTGGGCCTTTTCTATGCCGACGGCCTCTTCTATGCCGACGGTCCTCGTAGGCGTACCGCGAGCTGTCCCGACGGCCGTAGTATGCCGACGGCCCCCGTCAGCATAGATACACATATGCCGATGGCTATTCTACGCCTACGGCCTGCCCTTGGCCGTCGGCGTCCATTTATGCCGACGGGCGCCGTCGGCATAGATGAGGCCGTCGGCAACTAGATAATTTCTGGTAGTGTTGGGGATGGAAGGTTTTGCGTCATGGAAACAGATGGACGATGGGGCTGTGGCCAGGAGTGCGTCGACACGATGGTCCCGCTCACCGGCGTCCATGTGGTGCAACAAGGACCCAGGCTGCGGATGATTAAGCACAAGTCCAAACGTCTTGACACCTGCTTCGACTCCATGGTCTGCAATATTTAGTACTTCTTGCCAGACTTAATTAGCATCTGCAAGCACCTTAATACAGAGTAGTAACAACACTATAATTATCCGTCCGTTGCAAATTAGGGGACTAATGATAATCGTGTGATCTGTGAACAACTTCCCCAAGTATAAATTCATCATTGTGTATCTTCATCTTGGCAATTTTAGCAATTATTGTGTATTTTAATGGCCCAAGGAGCAGAGAAATAACAAGAAAAACAACAATAGGCGCAGGCCGCAATTAGACCGATACGAAGATGAACGAGACATTCTCGAATTGGAGAATGGTGAAAGGTTGATTAAATTATCATATGACAACTCTGTTTACAACGAAATGCCAAGTCACAAAATCAGATACTACATGCTGCAAATAGTGCAACAACTCCCTTTCCATTAATCGCTCAACGGAAAGTAGGCCGGCCCGTGCTCATGATAAGCCTGCCACTTGGTTATGGGCCGGCTGGTCCATGCACCTACAGTCCACAAAACCATGTATACTAGAAGAACGCCCGTGCATTGCAACGGGGCCACATTAACTTTAAGAGTTCAATATTACGACATTGGCGACCTTTTTTACCAATAAATCCTCATACACACACAGACACACACTCTCCCTCCGTCTTCCTCACTCTCTATCCCCCTCTCCCTCTCTCTCTAACACACACACATATCCATCTTATTGAGTACGGGACCATACTCCATCTATTTCATACATACACGCTAGTGCATAACAATATGGATTATGTGTATTATATTTGTCACCAGAACTGAGGGAATTAATTTAATGTAAATCGACCGGCCACAGCTCCAAGAATACGCGGACGAGGTGGCTCGGGTCGGCGTCGGCGCCGTCCAGCGCGGGCCACGGGCCCGCTTCCAAGTGCACGTGCAATGCATGTCTTCACAAATATTATAACCAGATGTGAGAAAGCACATGCATAGAAAAGACATTCTGATAGCAATCCAAATACCATACTCAATTGAATACCTAACCTGGACAATACTCTTATTTCTATGCGCCAAAAAAAATGGAATAGCAAAGCTAAGTATGCCTACATACGCTCAGATTATATATAAGAATCTTGCGTGAACAATTGCAACAAAGCACTAAGCAGCGATAAATTTAAATAAAAAATCCATTAACTATGCAGGCAACAGGCTTGTTACAACATAGAAAGATAGGAAAATGTCACCTCCAGTAATGTAGCGCAAAGGAGTGGAACGAAGCATGAATGAGCGGTTGTCTGTTCTTCTCCATGTACATGGATCAGCAGTAGAGGCCAAGTATATAAGTACTTGACCGAACTCCACACTCCACTCTTCGTGTACAGAGAGCCATGTCACCTTCTCGCCGCTGCAGCATGGGAGGACGGCTGGTTCACGTGACCCTCCAGCTGGGGGATCCATGGTGGCTGACCGTCGAGCTCGAGGCAGAGAAGTTGAGGGCAGTAGTGGCGAGATCCATGCCGGCCAACCGGGCGAAGAGGAGGTCGTCGGGGAGGGACACATCGGCAAGATCCGGTCACCACGCGACCTGAAGAGCAACAGTGATCTCCACAAGCTGTAGGCCGACGGCGTGCTCCATCCCCTGCGATGGGGTGACCATGGCGGTGGCCACAGCTCCTCATGCTCGCCTCGATCTTGGCGACACACCCTGAGTGTAGGAGGCAGCAACGACCTCGACGAAATCATGGCCTCCATCCCGGAACGCAATCATGTCGCTCTAAATAAATGGATTCAATCATGTGACTCTAATTACTTCGGATTGTTATGTGCACACAAAGCGGGGTGCAGTTAGGAAAGAAAATGTTCTCTAATTAAAGTGATTGAGTGATTTAAGGTAAGGTTAATTAATTTAGATTTGATTTTTAGTGATTGTTAGTAAAGTACGATGCGTCTTTAAAATCTTTTATTTGTTTCCTAAAGAAATTTGCAATAATGAAAGATATCGGTTGATTTGGATAAGTTAGTAAATTTAAATCCGTGATTGCGTGCATGTTTGGAAAGTGCTGATCTCCGCAAGCTGTAGGCCGACGGCGTGCTCCATCCCCTGCGATGAGGTGACCATGGCGGTGGCCACAGCTCCTCATGCTCGCCTCGATCTCGGCGACACACCCTGAGTGTAGGAGGCAGCAACGACCTCGACGAAATCATGGGTTCCATCCCGGAACGCAATCATGTCGCTCTAAATAAATGGATTCAATCATGTGACTCTAATTACTTCGGATTGTTATGTGCACACTAAGCGAGGTGCAGTTAGGAAAGAAAATGTTTTCTAATTAAAGTGATTGAGTGATTTAAGGTGAGGTTAATTAATTTAGATTTGATTTTTAGTGATTATTAGTAAAGTATGATGTGTCTTTAAAATCTTTTATTTGTTTCCTTAAAATCTATTATTTGTTTCCTAAAGAAATTTGCAATAATGGAAGGTATCGGTTGATTTGGATAAGTTAGTAAATTTAGATCCGTGATTGCGTGCACGTTTGGAAAGTCCTGATTTGCAAGGAAAGAGCTGAGGGGTAAATAAACCGGTGAATAAGAAACCATCATCGAAAAAAATCTACGACGGTTAACCTACGGAAAAAAACCGGACGAAAGTGGTGGGACGAAAAAAAACCTGAAAGCGAGACTACCAACTGCTCCATTAGGAGTAGAGATTCGTCGTGGGTGTTTCTAAAAAAAAATGAGTATATTCGTGGGTCGTGGTACGTTGGTGACATCAAGCTGAAAAGCTAGCATGACCTAGCAGTCGCCTGGGTGGTTGGTTGGTTGGTCGATCGATCGCCGGAAAAGATGAAGGCACGGCGGTTCTTGAACGTGGTGACAGGCAAATACAGCGGTGGGTCGCTGAGCCGCATCATCAACCCCAGAAAGCACCTCTTCTACCCCACCACGGCCGAAGCGCAGCAGCACCAGATCCAACGAGCGGCCAAGGCCAAGGCGAAGGGGAGCACGCCGGCGGCCAAAGGGAGGAGGACGACAAGAGCACGGCGGAGGAAAACTACGATGGCGTCCTGCGGCTGCCCACGCCCAAACTCAGGTTCAAGACCTCCCGTCAAATGGGCGGCTACCTCACCAACTTCGACTTCTTGCCTTTCTACGGCGGCACCGGAACCGGCGAGGGCGAGGAAAAAATCCTCTGCGTCGACGGCAATGGCATGGCCTCGCTCTACGACATCGAGGCCGCTACCGTCGAGATGATGCCCCGTCTCAACCAGAAGCCAGATCTATGGTGGAACCCCGTCTCCCTCTGCGTCACCCACACCACCGCCGCCGCCGAGGACGATCCCTCCCGCCCCGACGCGGCCCATGACCCTGACCGCCCAGACGCGCTCTACGTCATGGACCGCAAGGGCCACAGCTTCGAGGCCTTCGTCTACGGCGACCCCAACCCGCCGTCGCCAAGCAAGTTCATGGATGAGTGGTACCGCGACCGCGTTCATAGGGACAGGTGCGTGTGGCACTGGCGCCAGCTCCCTCCGCTGCCCATTGCCATCGACGAGGCCAACAACTACCATCGTAGAGGCTGCGACTCGGTCTCCGTTGAGTCTTATGCGCTGGTCCACGGCCATGGCGGCGAGGAGGATGCCTCTAGCAGCAACAACACCATCTGCGTCTCGTTCAGCACCGGCTCCAGTGACGAACGGCCATATCTCACCCCCATCGGCCGCACCTACTGCTTCGACACGAGAACCGGCGAGTGGACCAAGGCCGGCGACTGGAAGTTGCCATTCTGGTCCCGCGCCCTGCACGTCCCCGAGCTCGGTACCGGCCTCCTGTTCGGCTTCGAGAATACAGGCTTCCACATAGACACACGCTTCAGCGCCGTGGACGTCTCCGGCGCTATGAGGATGGACGGGTCGGCCCCGGCGCTGCGCCATGAGTGGGTCGAAATTGACCCACCATCGGGATGGCACGAGCAGGACCGCAGCATGATGTATCTCGGGGATGGCAAGTTCTGCATCCACAGGAGCTTCAACATCATGGAAATGGATGGATGGGGCAGTGGCACCGAGTGCGTCGACACGGTGGTCCTGCTCACCGGCGTGGAGGTGGTGCGAGAAGGATCCAGACTCCGGATGGTCAAGCACAAGTCCAAACGTCTTGACACCCACATAGACTCTATCCTCTAAAACATACTTCGTAGTATATTTCTTGGTGGCATATCATATGCATGCAGTTTAATTCGGAGCCCTAGCACCTCTTTTATTTGTTTGTTTTTTGCAATAACTATTTGTATGTTTGAAATTTGCGGGCTAATAATAACTATATGAACTATGAACACCTCCTCGATATAAATTTATCATTGTATCTCCAACTTGGCTTTTTTTTAGCAATTCAGGTATCTGTGTTATTAACACATTCCTCTAGCATTTGAATGACCGAAGGAGCAGAGATATAGCAAGAAAAACAACAATTGAAGCCGACCACAATTAGTCGGATACCAAGAAGTAAGAGATATTCTCAAATTGGAGAATGATGCGATTTCGATTCTATTATATGGCAACTCTGTTTACAAAAAAAAAATGCCGACGCAGATTAGCTGGCACTATATGCTGCAAATAGCGCAGCAACCTAAAATTATCTCTATGGCTGACCAAAACAATGCGATTTTACCAACAGAAGTAAAATTACAGTATAATCATCAAGGGAAGTCAACCTTCTATCAACCTGCAATTCCAATTTCTGGCTGCCCAACTGGCCGAGCATGATCGCCATGTCCATCCCCTGAGTCATCGTCGCCATAGCCAATTCATATGGGCATTTCTTGGAGAAGCCAACCTTCCCAGTCTTCCTCACTTTCCTCATGCAATTCTTGAACTTCTCATGGCATTTGATACTCATCAGACCTGATCAATTTACATTTATGCAAAAAGAAAAGAAAAAACATGAGATTGAGGATTCAGAGTACAGATCATCAGATAAACAAACGGCTTGCATAGGAGTGAACTATACTTGATCAATTCATGGATTTATCATCAACCTGGTACAATTTACCCCCTGTTTCATAGGAGTGAACTACTTATATTGAAGGTATGGTAGCATGGTATTGCCATTGCCAAATGAGAAAGCAGGGTAGAGCTAGCAGCAACTGAATTACCGAAAAAGGCTTGCGCCCCGCTTTATATATAAAGCAACGACCAACAACAATTCGGTACAAACGCATACCACCACAATATACGCACACATTCAAGGCAAAGATACTTAGGCGCTGAGCGCAGCGACACCACCCCAAGCACTACAAGAGCAGCCGGGTCCATGCCGCCCACACGACCATGGTCACCGGGCTGCACCAAGCCACGGGCTTTGCCCAAGAGCACCGCAACACCACCACCCACCAGGGCCGCCGCACCGACATCCAAGACCTCGACGCTACCTCACCTGCCACGCACCGCTACCCCAACCAAAGAGACGAGTGGAAAGGCTCCGCCTTTAGCACCCCTGAGCTGCCCCCAGCGCCGAGACCCAATAGGCCGGCCAAAACTGGCCTCTATCGGCCCGTCCTGCCGCCGGGCGTGAGACGAGCTCGGTCCAGCTTCCGGACGTGAGACGAGCTCGGTCCAGCTGTCGGGCGCAAGACGAGTCCGGTCATGCTGCCGGGCGCGAGACGAGTCCAGTCCTGTTGCCGGACGCGAGAAGAGCTCGGTCCTGCTGCCAGGCGCGAGACGAGAGATGGACCGCGACTGGGAGAGGGCTAACCCTCCGATGAAGGTAGCGCCTGAACGATGATGAGAGGAATCGAAGGTCGACAAGGGTGCTCACCGACCGGCTGATGCCGAAGAAGTCCAGCCGCCGCCGTGAAACGACCCAGACCACCGCCATGAGCCACCACCACGCCGTGGCAGCCCACATCCACGCCGGGACCCCGAGGGGCAGCCCCGAACCGTCCTGCAGCAGGAACGCCACCACCCTCACCGCCAAAGGTCGCCGCACGCAAGGGCCAACCGAAGCCCACACCGCCGCCAGCGCCACCACCACCCCGACACCAGCCACCTCCAGCAGCCTTGACCGCCGATGACGGCTGACCATCACCGCCTCAGCCCGCAGGCAGCCGGCCGGAGGAGCAACCCGCTCCAGATCTGGAACGAGACCACCACCTCGATGTGCCGCCTCCCCGCACAAGCACGCACCGCCACACCACAGCAGTGCAGCCACCCACGCAGCCGCACCAGGGCGCCACTGCCGGCCGCCCCAGCCGCAGCCTCGCCGCGCCGCCCTGCAGAGCGCCGCGCCTCCGCCCGATGCCGCCGTCCCGCGCCAGCGAGCACCGCGAGGAAGGGAGACGAGCCCCGCCGCCACCGACGCTGGCGAGCCGCGGTGGCGGCGAGGGAGGGGGCGGGGGGTGGGAGAGGGCTGGAGGCGGCGACGCGTGAGACGAGGGGGAGTTTCTCTAAGTCGGTCCGTCAAAAACTAGTTAGCATACCAGCAACTGAATTCTAAAACTCTCTAGCCGCTGCACCCATGGCTGGCTCATCTAATCAATCGTGAGTGATATTTGAAATCCATGTCAAAACAATGAAGTGCAGGGGATTCAGATGCCATTGTTTCCGAAGCTAGGAGGATGCCCCAGTGAAACTAATTAAGGTAAATGAAAAAAATGCAATTATAGCAATGTGGAGATGGCACTAATCAATCTGGTGTGTGTTATCTGTCGTTCGAAGGTAAAAAAGTGTGACCCATGTCAACAATTGCCCCCTTTGAACCCAAAAAGCACTACATATAGTCCAACCTATGCAGCTCTACGACTCGACAGCACATAACATTGGAATTTAGAAGGGAAATTGTGGTTCGACGACTCGAAAGTACCTGACACTGGAATTCAGAAGGGAAATTGCTGGATTTGTCACGGCAGATGTCCTACTGTGAAGACTTAGTCGTGAGGCCAACGCATCTATGTGGTAGCTTGAGAGGGGTTGAGCGGAATCGAGAGACGCAACAAAAGACAAGGGTTTAGACAGCTTCGGGCCCCGGGAAACATCATCCGGTAACGACCCCACATGCTGTTTGTGGCTATGTCTCATTATCATCACAAGGGAGTCGCCGGTAAACCGGCTCTTTGTGTCTAGCCCTAAAGATTGTTTCTTCTTGCTTAACTTGTCCCCCTTTAGGGAGACCTGCCCCTCCTTATATATATTGAAGGGGCGGGTTACATGACTAGTCCTATTAGGATTTGGATTGCTTTATTATAACTGGAGTCCTAGTCTTGCTTCCTTTGTAGGAGAATATTCCTTATGCCTTTTCTCTTAAACCGGCCCACCCTAACATGAACCAGCCTTCTGGGTCTTGGGCCTTGTCATCCGTCTAACCCGCCCGCCGGGTTACGCCAATCCAAGGCGGGTTAGCCATGAGTCGCCAAGCTCCGGGCGGGTCACCAATGAATCACCACTCTCCAGCCGGGTTATCCATCCGGTCGGTTTACACCGCGTGGTATATCCCCGACATTAGCCCCCAGTTTAATTTGGATTTATCCATGTTAAACTGATCCTGGAAAATAGACACAAGAACAAATTTGACAGATTGTGTTCCGGGTTTAGAATTCTTGTAAACCGGCACCTGATCATCCTTAATCCCAATTGTCATTTCCTTTTTCTAGAAAATCCGGGTCTATAGGCCAGCTTCATACTCAATTTGCTAACATTGGTTTCTCACAGAAAAAATATTGTGAAGAATAACTCCTTTGACTCAGCTCCCAATGCTTAACAAAAAATATTGGTCTTTAAAATACTCATCTGATCTTCAGCCGATTTAAGAATGTAGAACTTGCTGGTTCATCATTGGCAAAATCTCCGGTTTGTAAATGTTGATAGCACTGGGTCATAATATTGCCGGTTTATCATTGCCAAAATTGCCGGTTTATAAATGTTGATGACACCGGATCATAATATTGCCGGTTTAACATATCCAAGATTGTCGGGTTATGATCGTTGCAGATACTGGGTCAATCTGATTTACTCAAAACTGAGAATTTGAAGATGTTTCTCCCTTATATCCATATTACCTGTAGCCCCCAAGGACCGGTTTAATCAGCATGAATAAGCCGGGACTTATCACCATGTCTTTAAATAAAATCCAGTTGCGTAGCCCCCATGAGTCGGCTATAATCATAGTAGTGTAACCGGGTCATCATAGAATTGTCCTTAGAAAAGAGCAATATGCATTAGCCCCCAAGTGTCGGGTCATTATGTAATAATGAATAGGGACTTTGTAGATATGATCTTGTAAACTTGAGCAGTAATATGTATCCCCCAAGAGCCGGCTTAGTAAGATAATACTGAGTTGGGACTTTATGTATACTCCATTGAAAATAACATCATATGATGTAACCCCTCATCATGGGGCTTTAACCCACGTCCACAAGGTTAAGGCCTTTGTGCTTTACCAACTGAGCAGTGGACCCTTCAATATAATGGAATAAAGCTTGTGTACCTTGAATTTTTGACAGGAGCAATTGGTAGCCCCCAAGGGCCGGCTCATTACGATGTAATGAGTCGGGTCTTCGATTAGGTGAGAAAAAATGACTTTGCATTAGCCGCCAAGTTCCACGGTGCATGCTGGCAGTGACATGGTACTTGCATATTTGATGTAATACCAACTTGAATAATGTAGCCCCCAAGTGCCGGTTGTAAGCCTGCAGCAACTCGGAATTGTTCCTTTCATTGTAGAATAAATCATATCCTTTGATAAAATAATAGCCATTGCGCTTAAAGCGACTTTGAAAATCTCAATCATAATATTGGTTATTGATAACCGTAATAAAAAGCCAGCCATATTGGCTATTAAAGATTTGAATAATATAATCCAATGATTTATAAGCGCATGATTCCAATGGCACAATCCCAATATATACTGACGACTTAACGTCCAAAGCCAGACCGGGTCAATAAACACAGGTTCATTTTATACTAGCGACTTAACATCAAAGCCAGGCCGGGTCAATAAACACCGGTTTATTCAATGCTGGCGACTTTGAGTCGAAACCAGACCGGGCTAAGAAACTCCGGGTTATAAGTGATTATGTACTGACAACTTGTAGTTGACAGCCTAGCCGGGTTGATGAACATCGGGTTGTCAAAAATCATCATAAGTCTTGTCAAAAGAGAGAAAAATTGGGCAAAAAGCAAATGAAAACTTGTAGTCGAGGCTTTTGACGGGCTGCCAGGCCCCAAATTCGAGGCTTTTCATGGGCTGCCAGGCCACTGAGTTAAACCATTTCACAAAGCCTTTTAAGATGGTCCTCAATCCTTAACCAATCATCGTTTTAACTTGACAAGTTCAGGGTCTTTTTAGAGTAACTTGTCAAAGTTCGAAGGGTCATACCAGGTTTACCTGGGTGGAGTGACTTACTTAAATAGGCAGGCTAACCCGGGGTTTTAGGTGTATACACCAGGCTTCCAAGCCATGGCTTGATAGCCTATTACAAGTGTAGATTCTTTGTTCATTGCGACAGCAAAGAATCCCCAAGTAACATTTTGAGCTGTGCTCAATGGGTGCCTATGTTTGAGTTGTTCTTTTGCAACACTCTCTTTGGCCCCGAAGTAATTTGGCGTTTGAGCCAATCAAGAGGTGTGACTATGGTTCGAATATGACCAAGCCCCCAAGTGATTCTGTGAGCTGTGCTCAAGGGGCATGCTATGTTTGAGTTGTGCTTTTGCAACAGACTCTCTTTGGTCCCTTTAATTTTTCCTGAGAACTCGAACTTGCGAGAAATTATTCTTTTGAACTAGAAATTCTTAAACTGGATATTGAGAGCTTCCAAGCTTTGTGGGAGACATCTTTCCCTTGAACCGGATCTTAAACCGGAATCTTCATTTTCAGCCGGAATTTTTCTGACGGCCTTTAAACTCGAACTTGCGAGAGATTGATTCTTTTTGAACCGGAAATTCTTAAACCGGATTTGAGAGCTTCAAAGCTTTGTAGGAGACAGATTTCCCTTGAACCGGATTGTAAACCGGATATTTCAGAGCTTTAGCAAGACTGACGTCCCTTGAGCCGGATTTTAAACCGGATATTTGAGAGCTTCAACGCTTTATGGGAGAGAGACGTCTCTTGAACCGGATTTTGAACCGGAATCCTTTCTGATGAGCCGGAACTTCTTCATTGAGCCGGGATTTTGTAATTGTCATATATTTTTAAGCCGGAAATTTTCTGACGGCCTTTAAATTTTCATCAATATAGTAGTAGCCTCCGGGACCAGGTTATCTTTCCCTCCATCGTCCTGGGGTTCTTAAATTTGCTGCAACTGGCAAGATTTGCTTAGTCATGTCATCGTAGCCCCCGAGTCTTAAGACGACTCGAGGAGTCGTCTTGAGATTCTCCGTATTTGACCGTAGCAGAAGGTGTATATCGTTGGTGTTGATAGCGCGATGTGAATCCACAGAAGGTTGAGGTGACTGTGGCGGGTTATAAATGATCTGTATGAGCCGTGTCAGCAACTCGGCCAATGGTTCCTTCCAACTGGCTATTTGAAATTATCCAAACTATAGTGGCGGCGACTTGTGCGCCTGCCCATTGATCCATCCAGTGCAGACGGCGGTTGATGATAATTTGCCTCCAATTTGAAAGAAAACCGAGCTATCGAAGCTGTGACTTGCTTTATACTTAATAAACAGCTCCTGCAGACAGGTGCGCCCCGGTGTCTTGATGTAGACCAGGCCGCGAGAGACAGACGGAAAAAACGACCGCCGCATCAGAGGCGGCTCAGGTAGATGAACCGGCCGCGGTGCTGTAAACCGGCGCGGGCGAGTTAACCACGTCGTTTTGATGTAGTGAACAATTTGTCCTGCATCAATAATATTGTAGACCAAGGCAAAGATAAACCGCTCTTTGACAAAAACAATATGTGCCAATAAAATATATTTTAATGGATATCACCTGATGTGTCAGGCCGGAAATAATCCGCCATGAAGTTGATGATCACTAGGTGAAGTTGAAATCAATCGCAGGTGAACCGGCCACAGTGTGGTAAGCCAGTGCGGACGGGTGAGTCGGCCGTGACGTTTTGTAAGCCGGCGCGGACAACGAGTCGGCCGCATGCGCGGACGGATGTAAACCGAACAGCGGGGGCGGCGGTTTACACATGTATCCGTCGAGCAGCATGGCCCGGAGGAACGCTAGTACAAAATTATGCTGGCACGCGCTCCATGTCCGCGGTATAACAATATCCTTGCCATAAATAACTATCCTGCATAAAAACATTGCAGACCACGGCAAAGATAAATTGTTCTTTGATAAAAAATAATGTGTCGATAAAATATACTTAGATCAATATCACCTGATTTATCCCTCCGGCCGATGATCCATAAGTAGCGTCAGGAGACATCCTTTGAGAATTTTGATCATTGTAATTCGACCACTGAGTCTCTAAAGGTGCAGTTGAAAGTCTTGAAACCTCTTCTCTATTCTCACACTTGGAGTCAAAGGAGAATTTGAGATGGTTGGCCATACACAAGCTGTACTCCTTTTCTGATCATACAACCTACGTAACTTGATGGATTTCCGCACTGTTTGCAAAAACTGAAAGGCCTTGCACGCAGCCATGTCATACAGTGCTTCAAACACCTCCAACAATTGTAGAGGCTCGTCCACGGCTGTAGCGTCGAAAAAAACAGTAGGCCGGCTCAACGTGCCCCCGCGGATACAGCAAGGGCGGTTCAAAGCATGGCAATAGGGGTGGCAGCTCCGTAGTTGTAGGCTGGTTCACCAGCGGAGTCGGAATCGCGTTTACAATAGCGAGGCCCGGCGGCGGTTTGGAGCGAGGCCAGGCGCGGCTTGGCGCTGACCCGCCATAGAGGAGGCGGCTCGTCGGCGGTCTGCTCGCTGTGGGCAACTCGGTTGGGGCGGCTTGCAGCGCTCGGAGGCCGGCGATTTGGTAGGCTCGGCGGCCGGCGGATCAAAGTGCAGTGGTGCCGACGGCAAGACCCATGGCTCGGAGATGCGAGACCGCGGCAGAGGCGGGGACCGCAGCGGCAACACCTGTGGCGGTAGCGACCGGGTGTGAAAGACGGGGGCTGCTGGCCGGCGACTTGAAACTGGGTCGTCTTGCGGCAAAACTGCGGCGACTCAAGGTGTAACCCCGCCAGACTTAAAACATGGCCGTTCTTGCGACAAAGCTGCGGCGGCTCAAGGCGGAGCCAAAGCGAGGATAGATAACCGACGCGGGCGACTTTGCAGGCGAGCAGTTCAGCTTTGAAAACGGCTGGTATGGACGGCAACTTTCCGCGATTTGACAGGGTGGCCCGGATGGCCATAGCAGAAGCGGAAGCAAGCGGGACTGCGGGGTAGCTCCAGCAATTCAGAGCAACGGCGGAGCGAGGCGGGTCACAGCGTGACAACTCGGAATATGAACCTTAGCAGTGGAAAAGATTGCCACGATGACTTAAAAACAGCAGCTCAAAGGTCGTTCTGCTCCATGGAAAAAAACGAGTGGTGGACACTCAAGCATGATAGCAGCACTTGAGATGTACTGTTTGAACTAGTACTTTGACTAAGTCTTCTCATCAGGAAACGGAGTAGCTAGAATTGATGGTGTAGCAGCAGCGTCACGACCTATCAATTGTCCTTGGGAGCTGTAGCGAACCCGGATACAGAAATCATTTGACGCATCTTATTGGTGAAAACAGTCTGCAGCAGTTTGTACATCTAACACTTGGATACACCGAGGAATCTCCAAACTCGATCTCGGCGGCTTCCATCTTCTGTTGACCTCGGAGTAGAAAATGCCGTAAATAAATTGTCTCGGACTCAGGGATATCCAAACGTCGGCGGACAGATCGCGTGCCCGAGCAACAGCACAACCTGTAACACGGCTGATGTGAAATTTTCCACGTCGGCTTTTTGTTGGACCGGAAAATTGCAAATTTCTCAAACCCTAGAAAATATCCCTCCAAGAACTCAACACCACCGTGCGCAAGCCCCACGGTAGGCGCCAACTGTCGGGGATTTGTCACGGCAGATGTCCTAGTGTGAGGACTTAGTCGTGAGGCCAACGCATTTATATGGTAGCTTGAGAGGGGTTGAGCGGAATCGAGAGACGCAACACAAGACAAGGGTTTAGACAGCTTCGGGCCCCGAGAAACATCATCCGGTAACAACCCTACATGTTGTTTGTGGTTAGGTCTCATTATCATCACGAGGGAGTCGCCGGTAAACCGGCTCTTTGTGTCTAGCCCTAGAGATTGTTTCTTCTTGCTTAACTTGTCCCCCTTTGGGGAGCCCTGCCCCTCCTTATATATGTTGAAGGGGCGGGTTACATGACTAGTTATTAGGATTTGGATTGCTTTATTATAAGTGGAGTCCTAGTCTAGCTTCCTTTGTAGGAGAATATTCCTTATGCCTTTTCTCTTAAACCGGCCCACCCTAACATGAACCAGCCTTCTGGACCTTGGGCCTTGTCATCCGTCTAACCCGCCCGCCGGGTTACGCCAATCCAGGGCGGGTTAGCCATGAGTCGCCAAGCTCCGGGCGGGTCACCAATGAATCACCACTCTCCAGCCGGGTTATCCATCCGGCCGGTTTACACCGCGTGGTATATCCCCGACATTAGCCCCCAGTTTAATTTGGACTTATCCATGTTACACTGATCCTGCAAAATAGACACAAGAACAAATTTGACAGATTGTGCTCCTGGTTTAGAATTCTTGTAAATCGGCACCTGATCATCCTTAATTTCAATTGTCATTTCCTTTTTCTAGAAAATCCGGGTCTATAGGCCAGCTTCATACTCAATTTGCTGACGTTGATTTCTCACAGGAAAGATATTGTGAAGAATAACTCCTTTGACTCAGCTCTCAATGCTTAACAAAAAATATTGGTTTTTAAAATACTCATCTGATCTTCAGCCGATTTAAGAATGTAGAACTTGCCGGTTCATCATTGCCAAAATCTCCGGTTTGTAAATGTTGATAGCACTGGGTCATATATTGCCAGTTTATCATTGCCAAAATTGTCGGTTTATAAATGTTGATGGCACCGGGTCATAATATTGCTGGTTTAACATATCCAAGATTGTCGGGTTATGATCTTTGCAGATACTGGGTCAATCTGATTTACTCAAAACTGAGAATTTGAAGATGTTTCTCCCTTATATCCATATTACCTGTATCCCCCAAGGGCCGGTTTAATCACCATGAATAAGCCGGGACTTATCACCATGTCTTTAAATAAAATCTAGTTGCGTAGCCCCCATGAGTCGGCAATAATCATAGTAGTGTAACCGGGTCATCATAGAATTGTCCTTAGAAAAGAGCAATATGCATTAGCCCCCAAGTGTCGGGTCATTATGTAATAATGAACATGGACTTTGTAGATATGATCTTGTAAACTTGAGCAGCAATATGTATCCCCCAAGGGCCGGCTTAGTAAGATAATACTGAGCTGGGACTTTATGTATACTCCATTGAAAATAACATCATATGATGTAACCCCTCATGATGGGGCTTGAACCCACGCCCATAAGGTTAAGGCCTTTGTGCTTTACCAACTGAGCAGTGGACCCTTCAATATAATGGAATAAAGCTTGTATACCTTGAATTTTTGACAGGAGCAATTGGTAGCCCCCAAAGGCCGGCTCATTACGATGTAATGAGTCGGGTCTTCGATTAGGTGAGCAAAAATGACTTTGCATTAGCCCCCAAGTGCCATGGTGCATGCTGGCAGTGACATGGGACTTGCATATTTGATGTAATCCCAACTTGGATAATGTAGCCCCCAAGTGTCGGGTTGTAAGCCTGCAGCAACTCGGGATTGTTCCTTTCATTGTAGAATAAATCATATCCTTTGATAAAATAATAGCCATTGCGCTTAAAGCGACTTTGAAAACCTCAATCATAATATTGGTTATTGATAGCCGTAATAAAAATCCAACCATATTGGCTATTAAAGATTTGAATAATATAATCCAATGATTTATAAGCGCATGATTCCAATGGCACAATCCCAATATATACTGACGACTTAACGTCCAAAGCCAGACCGGGTCAATAAACACCTGTTTATGTTATACTAGTGACTTAACATCCAAAGACAGGCCGGGTCAATAAACACCGGTTTATTCAATGCTGGCGACTTTGAGTCGAAACCAGACCGGGCTAAGAAACTCCGGGTTATAAGTGATTATGTACTGACAACTTGTAGTTGATAGCCTAGCCGGGTTGATGAACATCGGGTTGTCAAAAATCATCATAAGTCTTGTCAAAAGAGAGAAAATTTGGGCAAAAAGCAAATGAAAACTTGTAGTCGAGGCTTTTCACGGGCTGCCAGGCCCCAAATTCGAGGCTTTTCATGGGCTGCCAGGCCACTGAGTTAAACCATTTCACAAAGCCTTTTAAGATGGTCCTCAATCCTTAACCAATCATCGTTTTAACTTGACAAGTTCAGGGTCTTTTTAGAGTAACTTGTCAAAGTTTGAAGGGTCATACCAGGTTTACCTGGGCGGAGTGACTTACTTAAATAGGCAGGCTAACCCGGGGTTTTAGGTGTATACACCAGGCTTCCAAGCCATGGCTTGATAGCCTATTACAAGTGTAGATTCTTTGTTCATTGCGACATCAAAGAATCCCCAAGTAACATTTTGAGCTGTGCTCAGTGGGTGCCTATGTTTGAGTTGTTCTTTTGCAACAATCTCTTTGGCCCCGAAGTAATTTGGCGTTTGAGCCAATCAAGAGGTGTGACTATGGTTTGAATACGACCAAGCCCCCAAGTGATTTTGTGAGCTGTGCTCAAGGGGCACCTATGTTTGAGTTGTGCTTCTGCAACAGACTCTCTTTGGTCCCTTTAATTTTTCCTGAGAACTCGAACTTGCGAGAAATTATTCCTTTGAACCGGAAATTCTTAAACCGGGTATTGAGAGCTTCCAAGCTTTGTGGGAGACATCTTTCCCTTGAACCGGATCTTAAACCGGAATCTTCATTTTCAGCCGGAATTTTTCTGACGGCCTTTAAACTCGAACTTGCGAGAGATTGATTCTTTTTGAACCGGAAATTCTTAAACCGGATTTGAGAGCTTCAAAGCTTCGTAGGAGACAGATTTCCCTTGAACCGGATTGTAAACCGGATATTTGAGAGCTTTAGCAAGACTGACGTCCCATGAGCCGGATTTTAAACCGGATATTTGAGAGCTTCAACGCTTTATGGGAGAGAGAGGTCTCTTGAACCGGATTTTGAACCGGAATCCTTTCTGATGACCCGGAACTTCTTCATTGAGTCGGGATTTTGTAATTGTCATATATTTTTTAAGCCGGAAATTTTCTGACGGCCTTTAAATTTTCATCAATATAGTAGTAGCCTCAGGGAGCGGGTTATCTTTCCCTCCATCGTCCTGGGGTTCTTAAATTTGCTGCAACTGGCAAAATTTGCTTAGTCATGTCATCGTAGCCCCCAAGTCTTAAGACGACTCGAGGAGTCGTCTTGAGATTCTCCGTATTTGACCGTAGCAGAAGGTGTATATCATTGGTGTTGATAGCGCGATGTGAATCCACAGAAGGTTGAGGTGACTGCGGCGGGTTATAAATGATCCGTATGAGCCGTGTCAGCAACTCGGCCAATGGTTCCTTCCAACTGGCTATTTGAAATTATCCAAACTATAGTGGCGGCGACTTGTGCGCCTGCCCATTGATCCATCCAGTGCAGACGGCGGTTGATGATAATTTGCCTCCAATTTGAAAGAAAACCGGGCTATCGAAGCTGTGACTTGCTTTATACTCAATAAACAGCTCCTGCAGACAGGTGCGCCCCGGTGTCTTGATGTAGACCAGGCCGCGAGAGACAGACGGAAAAAACGACCGCCGCATCAGAGGCGGCTCAGGTAGATGAACCGGCCGCGGTGCTGTAAACCGGCGCGGGCGAGTTAACCACGTCGTTTTGATGTAGTGAACAATTTGTCCTGCATCAACAATATTGTAGACCAAGGCAAAGATAAACCGCTCTTTGACAAAAATAATATGTGCCAATAAAATATATTTTAATGGATATCACCTGATGTGTCAGGCCGGAAATAATCTGCCATGAAGTTGATGATCACTAGGTGAAGTTGAAATCAATCGCAGGTGAACCGGCCACAGTGTGGTAAGCCGGTGCGGACGGGTGAGTCGGCCGTGACGTTTTGTAAGCCGGCGTGGACAACGAGTCGGCCGCATGCGCGGACGGATGTAAATCAATCAGCGGGGGCGGCGGTTTGCACGTGTATCTGTCGAGCAGCATGGCCCGGAGGAACGCTAGTACAAAATTATGCTGGCACGCGCTCCATGTCCGCGGTATAACAATATCCTTGTCATAAATAACTATCCTGCATAAAAACATTGCAGACCACGGCAAAGATAAATTGTTCTTTGATAGAAAATAATGTGTCGATAAAATATACTTAGACGAATATTACCTGATTTATCCGTCCGACCGATGATCCATAAGTAGCGTCAGGAGACATCCTTTGAGAATTTTGATCATTGTAATTTGACCACCGAGTCTCTGAAGATGCAGTTGAAAGTCTTGAAACCTCTTCTCTGTTCTCACACTTGGAGTCAAAGGAGAATTTGAGAAGGTTGACCATACACAAGCTGTACTCCTTTTTTGATCATACAACCTACGTAACTTAATGGATTTCCGCACTGTTTGCAAAAACTGAAAGGCCTTGCACGCAGCCATGTCATACAGTGCTTCAAACACCTCCAGCAATTGTAGAGGCTCGTCCACGGCTGTAGCGTCGAAAAAAACAGTAGGCCGGCTCAACGTGCCCCCGCGGATACAGCAAGGGCGGTTAAAAGCATGGCAATAGGGGTGGCAACTCCGTAGTTGTAGGCTAGTTCACCAGCAGAGTCGGAATCGCGTTTACAGTAGCGAGGCCCGGCGGCGGTTTGGAGCGAGGCCAAGCGTGGCTTGGCGCTGACCCGCCATAGAGGAGGCGGCTCGTCGGCGGTCTGCTCGCTGTGGGCAACTCGGTCGGGGCGGCTCGCAGCGCTCGGAGGCCGGCGGTTTGGGAGGCTCGGCGGCCAGCGGATCAAAGTGCAGTGGTGGCGACGGCAAGACCCATGGCTCGGAGATGCGAGACCCCGGCAGCGGCGGGGACCGCAGCGGCAACACCTGTGGCGGTAGCGACCGGGTGTGAAAGACGGGGGCTTCTGGCCGGCGACTTGAAACTGGGTCGTCTTGCGGCAAAACTGCGGCGACTCAATGTGTAACCCCGCCGGACTTAAAACATGGCCGTTCTTGCGACAAAGCTGCGGCGGCTCAAGGCGGAGCCAAAGCGAGGATAGATAACCGACGCGGGCGACTTGGCAGGCGAGCAGTTCAGCTTTGAAAACGGCTGGTATGGACGGCGACGTTCCGCGATTTGACAGGGTGGCCCGGATGGCCGTAGCAGAAGCGGAGGCAAGCGGGCCTGCGGGGGTAGCTCCAGCAATTCAGAGCAACGGCGGAGCGAGGCGGCTCACAGCGTGACAACTGGCCCACCCTAACATGAACCGGCCTTCTGTGCGTTGGGCCTTGTCATCCGTCTAACCCGCCCACCGGGTTACGCCAATCCAGGACGGGTTAGTCATGAGTCGCCAAGCTCCGGGCGGGTCGCCAATGAATCACCACTCTCCAGCCGGGTTGTCCATCCGGCCGGTTTACACCGCGGGGTATATCCCCGACAAGACCAGAGCAGAGGTAGCAGCAACTGGAAGTCTGAATTCTGAAAATCTCTGGGCAAGAGAGCAGAGTAGAGCTGGCTCATGTTATCAATCGTGAGAACCATTTGAATCCAAACAATGCAGTGTGATGTAGTATGGTTGTTCATGGCGGCCATGGATCCAGATGCCATTCTCTTCTTTCTTCTGAAGCTAGCAAGGGGATGATGTCTGTATGCAGGAGGTACCTTTTTTTTCGACGCAGCTGTCGTGGTCGCGGCAGCAGGCATCGAGGTCGTCGCAGGGGCCCTCCCCCTCGCACCCGCTCCACCCCACGCCGGACAACTTGCCCTACCGGATCCCCACCGCTGCCACCCCATCCCATCTCTCCATGGTCAAAGCATGCTCATATCAGAAAGAAATCGACCGGATCAGGGGAGGACGAGGAAGCGGCGGCGTCGTCTCCGGCCACCGCGCCCTCCTCCTTCCCCTCCACCCGCAAGCCAACACTCCTCTCCTTTCGCGTCTCGAGCAAGCTCAGAGCCACCGCCGCGGCGGCATCGGCATCGGTCAACCCGCCCCGGCCTTCAGGTCCGTCACGGCATTCGCGCCGGCCACTGTGGCCAACCTCGGCCCGGGGTTCGATTTCCTGGGCTGCGCGGTCGCCGACGCCTCGCTCTCCCTCGGCGACACCGTCACCGCCACGCTCGACCCCTCGCTGCCCGCCGGCACGGTCGCCATCTCCGCCATCACCTCCCCGTCCCGCCCCCGCCTCGCCGACCGGCTCTCCCGCGACCCGCTCCGCAACTGCGCGGGCATCGCCGCCGTCGCCGCGCTGCGGGCCCTCGGTGTCCGCTCGCACGGCGTCTCCCTCAGCCTCGACAAGGGCCTGCCGCTCGGCTCCGGGCTCGGATCCTCGGCCGCTTCGGCGGCCGCCGCCGCCAAGGCCGTCGACGCGCTCTTCGGGTCCCTGCTCCCCCGCGACGGGCTCGTGCTCGCCGGCCTCGAGTCCGAGACTACGTTTTGATTTTCGGCCGAAAAAAATTAATTTCGGCCGAATTTCGGCCGTCTCGCTAGGGCCCGATATATGGGCCTATCAGCCGAATAATTTGGCCCAGTTTAAATTTTTTTTGCCCGGCCCAGCTTCGAGAGCCTTCCAGTTAGGCTTCCGCTGAGACAAAACCACGAACCCACGCTACCTAACCCTAAATCGATCTTTCCCTGTCCGTCCTCCTGTGTGCGGCGCCGCCGCTGCGCACAGGCCACATCTCCTCGCCCTCCTCGACATCTCCGGCCAAGGCGCTCACTTCTCCGGCCCTCCTCCACATCTCCTCGCCTCCACCCCATCTACTTCCTGTCGAAGACTGCGGCAACGGAGCTCGGCGGCTGCGGCCCTTCTCCAAGACTGCAGCATGGTGCTCGGCGGCTGCGGCCCTTCTCCAAGACTGCAGCATGGTGCTCGGCGGCTGCGGCAACGGAGCTGATGGAGCGCGAGCCGACCAGTTCAACGTAGGCAGTAGCACGGGGCAGCGGCAGCAGCATGGAGGGCGTCCGCTTGACTGGAAAGGTACAAATGTTCTTGATGCAGTTTCAGTACGTCTATGCAGTTTCAGTTCTTGAGCAATTTCAGATCGATGTTGCTTTGTTTCTTGGTTATAATCTGTGTCTGCTTGTGCTGCTTTAGATCTAGGAGAGGTCCCTGGTAAATGGCTCGGCAAATGCATATATCATACGGGGTTAAGAAAAAGTGAGTCTTGATGAGTTGAACGTACAACCGTGAGATTATTAATCTGAAATATACATGCATCTGGTAGTCACCAAGGAGTCTCACAATGTTTTGGTTTAGTATATAATCTGAAACACACATGCATCTGGTATTCACTAAGGATGCTCACGATCTGGTACTATTTATTTTGGTCCAACAAAAAAGTGGGTTACAAACGTTATTCTGAACATCCTAAAATATATAATCGTTCCATAGATCTGGGGTGTGTGCTTGTTTTTGAGCTGTTGAGATGATGCTTGTGTGCAATATTAAAGTTTCTTTCATCACCTCCAACCACTCGCTTGTATGTTTGCAGAAGCATCTCATGTTTGAATTGATCATTTATTTAGATCTACAGTACGTCCAATAATAATTCAGTTGTGTTGTGTATTTAACTAAGTAGATGTTGACCGATGGTTAATTTCAATGTTCAGCGGTACCATTAAGTGGTGGTTCTAGAACTAAGCTTCGCAGTATCTTTCTCAAGAATAGATTATTATTTTTGACTTGTCTTTTTGGCAAACTAGAGCATCAGGTTGTATTTAAATTACGGGAGAATTGCATTTTTACCCCTAGTTGCTTCCTACCCACGGGTTTTACCCTTACTTTTCGAGCTTGCTCAGTTTTGCCCTTACTTTTTCCATCGAGGTCCCTCGAATGCCCTTTAACCGTTTGACCAAAATTTTGAAAATTCATAACTAATTCATACGAACTCAGAAAAATGCAAATAAGATATCAAAATGTTCAGATAAACATTACCTTTATGGGCATATCATTTGGATTCAGGACAAAAGCATCATTTAAACTACCCGGGGTAATTAATGTTATTAACATTATTTAAAATAAATAAGTATGAACAATATTTTTTTCACAAATAAAAATTACGTGCAAATGTAAGTTTTGTTTTCTGAACATCCTGATAGCTTATTTGCATTTTTTGGAGTTTGTATCAACTTGTTATGAATGTTCTAACGACTTTGACCATTATTTGGAAACTTCATAACAAGTTGATACAAACTCATGAAAATGCAAATAAGGTATCAGGATGTTCAGAAAACATCACCTACGTTTTCATATAATTTTTATTCATGAAAAAAAATTGTTTATACCTATTTATTTTAAATAATGTTAATAACATTAATTACCTCGGGTAGTTTAAATGATGCATTTGTCCTGAATGCAAATGATATGCTCATAATGGTAATGTTTATCTGAACATTTTGATATCTTATTTGTATTTTTCTGAGTTCATATGAATTAGTTATGAATTTTCAAAGTTTTGGTCAAATGGTCAAAGGGCATTCGAGGGACCTCGATCGAAAAAGTAAGGGCAAAACTGAGCAAGTTCGAAAAGTAAGGGCAAAACCCGTGGGTAGGAACCAACTAGGGGTAAAAATGCAATTGTCCCTTAAATTACTTATTCCTTAGTATCTAAACTAGAGCATTAAGCTGTACTGTTTTTGTTCCTCATTCATGTGAGGACACCCAAGTAAGCAAGGGTTGCTTCTCTAGTTACCTACTCTTCATAACTGACCGTTGTTCTTTTGTCATGTGATTTTGAAGAGAATGTATTTGTTGATAGTGAGAGTGAGGATAATGATGGGGTGAGTGAGGATGGGGAAGATGCTCCATCCATGCATGATCAGCAAGAGGCGCAAATGCAAGTGGAAAAAGAGACACAAATTCAAGTGGAAAAGGACGCACCTCCAAGAGATGGCAATTTGGAGACCCGTAGATCTGTACGGCTTGTCAAGAAGAAGACCAAGGGCGTCAACAGCCTATACCCTGTTGCTTAGAAATCTGTTGGCAAGTCTCTTCTTTCTATTGTTTTATGATTCATGATAATTGCTTAGAAAATTTTAGTTACTTGGAGCTGCTAGTTTCTTAGATGTATACACTTTCTATCCATGCCTAGCCTTCGTTGTCATGTTAAGCAATGTATTTATGTTATCCTGAAATGTTACCACTTGACTATTGTTGCACTAGACACCTCCATGTTAGTCCATTTTATTTCATTATGCACAAAGTGGAAGAAGAAAATTCTGATGTTGAACTACATCCATCCTGATTTTCCTTTTGTATGACAATTGACAAATGGCTAGTCCAAGCCAACAGTGGGCTGTTTGTGTCTATGTTGTTTTCTTTGTATCCTTAGAGTTTTGTTGTGCTCGAGTAAAAACTGTAAACTAGAATTCATCATTCTAGTATATGGAGGCATTTAACCTTTGCTCCTGAAGCTTTTTGGTGAATAAAAACTATATTGCTGTAGTAGATTTGTTATTTGATTCATGAGCATGCATAAATTTGACTATTGTTCTACTAGCCACTTGTCCTGTTAGTCCATTTTATTTTTAATGCACAAAGTGGCAGAAGATAATTCCGATGCAGAACTACCTCCATCCTGACCCTTCCTCTGTTTTCTCTAAACCATAAATGGGACTTGAAGAATAACTAAGGATATCAAGAAGCTTTTGGATGTAGGCAAGCTTGGAGCTGCTGTTTCAATGTCATACTTTGATAGTTGCCTTTTGGAGCTGTTGTTTCTATGTGTAATACTTTAAGTCTGTTGGCTGTACCGGACTATTTAAACTCTGAACTATGCTGTGATGGTTGAACTGATGTTGGACTGTTAAGGGTTATGTTGGAGGCCACTTTATAACTAATGTGTGCCTGTTATGTTGGACAGATGCAGTTTTATTAATCCCTAGAGCTTATTTGCTGAAATTTACATGATCAAACCTGATGGTTGTTGCGCTGCTATATTTGTGGCCTGTTTTATTTCAAATCTTGTTTGAATTTCGGCCGAATTTCGGCCGAATTTCGGCCAAATTTTGGCCAAATTTTCAAATTTTGATTTTGAAATTTCGTCCGAGATTTTGCCAAAAAATTTAAAATTCCCGAAATTCGGCCATTTCGGCCAAGGACGAAAAAAACACAAACCGAAAATCAAAACACAGGTCCGAGAAGGCCGTCAGCGGCTTCCACGCCGACAACATCGCGCCGGCCATCCTCGGGGGATTCATCATGGTGCGGAGCTACGATCCGTTCCGCCTCGTCCCCCTCCCCTGCCCGTCGGCGCTCCGCCTCTGCTTCGTGCTCGTCACCCCTGACTTCGAGGCGCCGACGAGCAAGATGCGTGCCGCGCTGCCGAAGAACATCGCCATGGGCCACCACGTCCGCAACTCCAGCCAGGCCGCCTCGCGCGTCGCCGGCGTGCTGCAGGGTGACGCCGCCCTCATCGGCTCCGCGATGTCGTCCGACTTCATCGTCGAGCCCACCAGGGCGCCCCTGATACCTGGAATGGCCGCGGTGAAGGCCGCCGCTCTCGAAGCCGGAGCGCTGGGGTGTACCATCAGCGGAGCAGGCCCGACCGCGGTGGCTGTCATTGAGGGAGAGGAGAAGGGGGAGGAGATCGCCCGGAGGATGATCGACGCCTTCCTGTCGGTCGGCAAGCTGAAAGCGACCGCCACCGTCGCTCAGCTCGACAGAGCCGGCGCCAGGGTCATCTCCACCTCAAATTTGGAGTAGAAACTAGAGAGGTACCTTTCTTGTCTCTTTGTATTGTTTGCAAACTACTCCCTCCGTTCCTAAATAATTGTCTTTCTAGAGATTTCAACAAGTGACTACATACGGAGCAAAATGAGTGAATCTACACTCTAAAACATGTCTACATACATCCGTATGTTGTAGTCCATTTGAGATGGCTAGAAAGACAACTATTTGGGAACGGAGGGAGTAGATGACAATGGTTGTTGGTTCTAATTTGTTCAAATTCTGAATGAGTGATATTCAATGTCCTAATTTGTCTTGGACAGCAGCTTCACAGCAACATGGCTATTTTTATCATTCACACTTTTTATGAATCCGAATAATGGGGTCTCTAGCTTCTCCTTGTATTTACCGTAGTGAACACTATGCCATTTTCTTAGTGATATTCGAGGTTTTGCTGCAAGTTGTGTCCAGTCCAAGGAGGCGCTAGGATCGGAGTATAATTAGGGTGAATTGATCGTGTTCTCCACAGGGAAAGGTGTACAAGAACTTTCAAATTTCGCAAAGCAGTAGAGTTTGAAGATTAGACACAGCACTAGTATCCAACAATTTCTTATGAGTAATCAAGGACAGGAATTAAGTAAGAGAAAGTAACTAGCGAAATATTATCAAGCAACAAGCTATGGATTCAGGCAGCTAGACAGATTACAGGAAGCTGCAGTGGTTTTCAGAGGGAAGAACACTTCAGAACTTAGTCTTACAGGTTGAAGGCTCGAATCGAAGAATAGAAGGGGCTTTGAACTTTGAAGGAGATCATGGGGATGGAGAGAGTTGGGGACAAACTCGCTTCAGATCTCACCGACGTCCATCGTCCTCTCCTTGCCGCCTTCACTCCCTCTTTTCTCTCCTTCTGCCCCCTTCTCCTTATCTGATCTCTGCCCCCGTTCTTTTTCCTGTTTAGTCCCTCAAATACTTGGCTTAACGCGCAAGATGTTCCCTCATTCTTTCATTTGCACCCTTGCTCCTTTTCTTGGACTGTAAACAGGTCCAGTTCCCCAAGTGCTTGGTTTTTGATGGATTTTTGCACCTTTTCGTGCAAACCTAAAAAAAGAGTAGCACTTTAACATAGCTTGTTTGTGGCATTTTGTATGCAACATTTCAAGTTTCCATAGGATAAGCTTGCCAAAATTTAGATAAAAACAAGAAGAATTCTGTGAAAATGACAACAATATGTAGAGAGATCAGCTAGTTTAGGGGCTTGGATACTTGGATCAACACAAATTTTTCTTGTTTACAGCTGTGTGGAGGGAGACTGCAGTTCTGCTTCGCTATCATGTATCAAATGCTGATTTCGATGTGCAACAGACTCTATCATCAGCTAACAATAGCTTGAGCTTTTTTATGCTTGTTGGTACAGCATTCACATGTGTGCAATACAATAATGGTACTAACACTAGGATCACTTTAGTGATTTAGTGATTGGATGTGTCATCGAGCAGCTATTGCTGAAAGATGAGCAGTTGTCCACACATGTTTGCTCACTGTTGGTGATGCCTACATGTTCTGGTGTTAGGTGTCAAACTTTTCCCTGGCTGTGAATTCCTTCGCCTATAATGACACCAAAAATGGTTTAGATACAAAAGGTTACACGATTATGATAGCTCCCTTTCAGAACACGTGGCCTTTGATGAATAATGAATTTATTTTCTCTTTCTTTGAGAGGATATCATTTCCGACTCATGCGAAATATCTGCTTACAACCTGTTTCTTTTGTTTGCAGACTTTGGTGCTCCGTTCCCATTCGTGTGTATCGGCCTGACGGTGTGTACTAGCCTCTCCCCTGAGTTTTGTTTCCCCATCTAGTAGTAGACTGCTGGGCTTGTGGCCCCATTGATCCCAATAAGTTGGTGTGATCTAGTTGAATAGAGCGCCATTCGGCATGATTGTTGGCAGGATAATAATGTAGTAATCTGAGTTAATTTTCACACACTGGATGAATAAAAATGCAGTTGATTTGAGGCACATCCTGACCAGTATCATTTCATTCTCTTGGGTGTTGCTGAACAAAATATCTGTCTGAAGCTCAGTTGGATAATTACTTGCTTATATAGCAATCAATCAAAATCGATGAAGCACTAGCAATATACTAGCAAAGCTTATACAGTATTCTATACATACTAGCAGTGTACTAGGCGGCGAGGATGGACATGAAGACGGTGGACCAGGCGGTGAGGGCGAGGGCGGCGACGAGGTAGGTCCAGAGGAAGATGACGGAGCACTCCTCCTGGGCCACGTCGTAGAGCTGCGCCATGGTGCCGATGCTCATCGCGGGCGGCAGCGCGAACTGGAGCATCAGCACGGGTCAGGCGGCAGGAAGCGGGTGTAGGACCACCGCGTGCGTAGCCGACGGCGAAGGCAGTGTGAACGGCACAGGAGCGAAGATGCTTCAACCGGCGTTCCTCGAGACGGAGATACAGCCACCGCGCGCTCGTAGGTGGGGTTCGCCATGAGGGTAAAGTTGGAGGCGGCGTTGCCGAGGTCCTCATTGAGGCCGGCTGTGAGGGTGGAGAGGAGCAACTCGTCGCCCACCTTGAAGCCGATGTCGTTGAGCTCGTCTGAGAGGGTCTTGGGGCGCATGCAGTAGTCGTCGACGGAGGAGTCGTTTTGGTGACACCCAAAAAACTCCTGTTGCAGAAAGACGATCCGCTGGAGCTTATTGTCGGTGAAGAGGCCGACGATCTTGTTCCACACCGTGCATGCATCGTCCTTGTCGCGAACGACGGTGTGGAAGATGTCCTTGGACACGGTGAGGAAGAGCCACCTGATGATGGTGGCGTCGATCGCCAGCCAGTCGGCGTCGCGGTTGAGGACGAAGAGGTTGGCGGTGCCGTCGATGTGATCCTGCAGGTTATACTCACGAAAGAGGAGACTGAAGTACGTCTTCCAGGCATAAAAGTTCGCCTCTTTGTGGGAGAGGATGACCGGGACGCGGCGTTCGATAGGAACATCGCGGATGTAGGCAGGATCTGGTAGTGTGGTAGCGGAGGAGCCGACGGAGGAGTCGAAGGGGTTTGGTGGACGCACGGCCGGAGGAGTGGAGGCGGCGGATCTGTGGGAGAGATCGGAACCAGACATGGCAACGGGTTCGGACGAGGCTGGGTAGGGTTAGGGTTTGGGTGGGCAGTGATCGGCTGAGTAAAAGTGGCTAGCAGCGGGTGCGCGGCGGAAGGCGATGGGGTTTGGGTTGGGCGGCTAGCGGCGATCGAGAGTAGGCAGGGTGAACGAGGGAGCGGAAGCAGTGGGAGGCGGGCGTGCGGGGTGACGCGCGCGAGGGTAGCACGGCGGCGGCGAGGGAATCAGCGACGCGGGCGTGCGAGGAAAAACTAGCGGCGGCGGCTACGAAGCGACGGCGACATAGCTAAGGCTGGGGATCGTAGAGGCTTTATACCATGTAGAATATTATGCAACTCACGATATATTAATTGGGTACAATATGCACATATATATAGGTACATAGGGAAGCCACGTTCTCTACTATACATGAAAGGAGGAGGGCTTGTTGTACAAGAAATATACATGCTATATCTATATCTCAACAGGCGACCATCCTCCGGCATACCTCGCTGGACCGCTTCATGACGCCGTGCGTGTGCGTCCAGATGTAGAGCCCGCCGAGCGCCATGGAGAAGGAGGCGTAGGAGAGGCCGCGGCGGGTGCAGTCGCCTCCGAAGGGGTTCCCGTCGTCACGGCACACGGCGGGGATGACGATGAGGAGCAGATTGCCCAAGTTAGCGGCGGAGCACGACGCAACAACCAGCCCGCGGAGGTGCGGCGGCGGTCTGAGGATGAGCACCGCCAGCCACCCCAGGACCCCGCCGGCGAAGAAGATGATGCCGATGTTCAATCACGGGCATGAACCACCTTGGGTTATAATTCAAACCATCTGTCATTAGCTAGCTTAATTAAGAAAGGAGCATGAGGCGAATGTTCAGGGAACGAGTAAGAGACCATGAGAGGGCGTCCTGGAGCGTGACGGTGGAGGCGAGGCTGGCGAGCAGCAGCGCCGGCCGGGGTGAAGGCGTAGACGACGCGGTTGATGTCGGCGCGGGCGGAGGGGAGGCGAGGTAGGCGCCGAGGAGGGCCACGAGGAGCACCTCCACCACCACCAGCAGCGACACGAACCCCATCCTCCTCCGTCGGTCGATCGGCGAGGGAGCGAGAGAGTGAAGAAGAGGCGGCATGCATCGATGGCCATTTATAGTAGTAGTAGTAGAATGGATGCCACGTGCGCTTGATTTGCTTCTTCTTTTCCAGCTCGACTCATCATTCATGGACCGATTTTGCTGTGGTTGAAGAAGACGGCCACCGGCGGCGATGATGGTGTGGTTGTTGGCGCCATAATCAGATTCAGATCGGCCAACCATGCATGCATGCACCAATGATTCCACGCATGCATGCGCGGGAGAGACATTCACGTTCGTACTACTACTGTGCGGCATAGGGCAATGCTGTGTGTCGCTCCATAAAACGGTCACAAAAGCCATGGCACGACGAGAGCCGCCCTGTGGCTGAATGGTTACGAGGATATATAGTAGCTAGCTAATCAAACCCTAGGGTTAACGCTTTGTTGTCTTGTGAAGTCAGAAATATTCTTTCAGTACGAAGCAATGTTCCGGCCGATAGCGAGGCGCTCGTAGAGTTAGGATATGCGTGTGTTTATTCATAGGATGAGTATATGTACGTGTTTATGAGCTTCCGCGTTTGTACTGTGTTCCTAAGAAAAACGTGGCGCGAAGTCTTTTATCTATAATCGTTTATGCACCGATTTATTTTTTCTCGTTTGAATGATGAAGAAGAGGGGTAAAACTGTTCACTTGAACATTTTGATTGCACCATGGTGCACAAGGTAACCCCCAACATTAAAGGCTCAAGCCTAAGCCAGAAAAGGAGCTCCACGAAGAAACCACGAGGACGAATGATTATGCGGGTTCAGTTTGGTCATTGTATTCACAAAGTATGAAGCTCTTTTTTGCAGGGTGAAAGGAGATTTTCATTACTCTCGGAGGCTTATTAGCCTTCGATAGGTTTCAATCCCGAGCGCAACCACACTGCAGTGCGGGGGTACTATAGGATACGCAGCCAGTGGCGAGGCAGTACTCGGCGAGCCGGGGCAGCTGCCAAGGATCGCGCGCCAGGGATCGATCCTGCGACCTCCTGGTTGCCCGGAGGCAGCGTTGACCACTGCACTAGGCTGGAGTTAAAGGCATGTCCTATTAGAAGGGAAAGGGTCGGCTTTTACACACTTTTCCTTCTTTTTTTCTTTGATTTTTTCTTTCTTGGTTTTCAACCCTTTTTTCGTTTTCTTTTGTTTTATTTTTTTCATTCTGTTCCTTCATTTTTTATTTTATTTTTTCTTCCCCATTTTTTTGTTTGGGTTTCTTTTTCTGCTCCATTTTTTCATTTTTGATTTTTGATTTTTGTATTTCATTATACATTCTTATGTACATATCACATTTTTTCAGATACTTGTTCAACATTTTTCAAACACTTATTCAACATTTTTATATACATGATCAACATTTTATCAAATACTTGTTCAACATTTTTCAAATACTTATTCAACTTTTTGAATGCTTGCTTAACATATTTTTAAATCCTTGTTCAACATTTTTCAGATACATGTTCAAATTTTTCGAATGCTTGATTAAGATTTTTCAAATACCTGTTCAACATTTTTTCAAATACTTGTTCAACAATTTTCAAAATGCTGGATTAACATTTTTTCAAGTACTTGTTCAACATTTTTCAAATACTTGTTCAACATTTTTTGAATGCTTGATCAAAAATTTTCAAATACTTGTTCAAAATTTCCATGAATGCTACATTAACATATTATAAATACTTGATCAACATTTTTTATAAATATTTGTTCAACATTTTTTTGGAATATTTGATTAAGAAATTCAAAAACTTGTTCAACAGTTTTCAAATACTTATTGAATGTTTTTGTAGAGTTATTTAATATATACACGCACATTGAAATATTTTAAAGTATAAACAGAAGTACAAAATAAAACAAAAAATGAAACCGGAAAATAATAGAAAAAGAAAAACAGGCTGTGGCCTCGCTCGCGCATGGGCCGGCCCATCTGGGCTCCATAACCTGCCCGGGCAAAATGTCCGTGGGCCATTCTTTGTGCCTGTTTCTTCTAGCTCTAGATGGGCTTACACGTACACAGCTGGTCCTAGCCCATGGCTGCACGCATCGCATGCATCGTAGGCCTACTGGGCTAGCGCGGTACCAGTAGTGCAACAACTAGCTAGGTAAACCGATTCTCAAAAACCCCTCAAAAAGAAAAACGATTCTCAAAAAAACAAACTAGCTAGGCAAACCGTGTCTTGTCGTATCCTGCTGGTCGCGCCCCCCTCCATCGATCGCGACGGCTCGACTATACCCTAGCAGTTAGCGGTCTCGCGGAGGCAGCCGTCGGGCACGGGCCCAGCTCCTCTCCCTGCACGGCAGGCCGGCAGTCAACGGCGCAACGATGCCTCGATTACGAAAAAGGACCACAGCAACAAGTATCCAATACAAACGCACGCCACACTGACCCAAGGCACCGACACACAACCTCAACGACACAAAGCATCTAAAAGAAGAGCAAAAAAGTATCCGCTAAGAACCGACGGAGACCACCACCAAGGAGCGATCGTCCGGGAGGCCGGACCGAGGACTTCAAGACGGTGCCTCCAGGAAGGGCACGAGCAAGAATGTCGCACTACAACAGGAACCTCCATTTAGCAACACATCAATGCGTTGTTGTATGTCCATATATGTACTTGTTGCTAAGGTCTACACCAACGAATTAGTATGCATTACCGTTGGTGGCGTTGGAAGGATCTACAGCAACGTATATGCATGTGTTGGTGAGCGACATGTAGAAGCGTTGTTTTGCAACATATAAAGCTAGGGCCCAACAACACTACATATGCGTTGGTGGTGACCCTACACAAAAGGATTCTAGAAGCTTCGCTAGATAGCATGAACAATTAATGATTTTCATATATTGCGTCCAAAATTATTAGTTGAACATTACAAAGAAGTCTCATATATTAAACAAACAAGTCTCATATATTAAATGAAATATGTGGCATTACAAAGAACATGGTCGACAGATTACAAGAGGTGAAACTATATAGTTATAGGCCAATTCTTGACCTGCCAATCAACTATAATGTTTGAAACATTGATACTAAAAGTTACATTCTAATTGTCTTGTAGTAGCCCAACTGTTTGCCTCGGAATCAAAATCTTCTTAGAAATCAAAATCTGAGTCATGCATCCTCAATTTATCTTGGTAATCTACAAAAAAAACAATATGAGGTGACCAATTTTAGTAAAGAAAATCAGGTTAATAGAGAAGTAAAATTTAAAGGAGCACCGTACAAATGTTTTTTTACCAAGACTTAGATTTGTACATAGAGGTGGGATAATTAATAATTTGATTAAAAACATCTACAACAATTATTAAACAATATTGTAGATTATGCAACCTATATCCGTGTACTAATTGTTGTTTTGCATCTCGCATCAATTCAAAACTATATGAACTATCATTATATAGAACTATCATTATATAGTTTTAGTGTTCCAGTCTATTTTCTATAACAAAAGACCAAAATGCTGAAGTGGAAAGTGCAGATACTTGCAACATCAATAGCATCACTCTGTAAAGAAATAACAAAATACGCACTAGGGAAAGGGTCATTGCCATGCTATGAAGTAGAAACACAGAGACTTCGAGTCTTCGCCCTTTGTAAACTGACGACATTCTATTTCTCTCTTAATTGCCATGCACATGTTCTGAATGTAGAAAATTATAGGATGATAATATTATGTTGTTGTATTGATTTGACCCTTATAGGGGTATATATAGAGTACAATATGGGGTGGGACTTGGAGTACAAGACAAGTCATGTTTGCTTAAGCTATCCTATCTCTATATATTTATCTCTACACAATTATACTTCTAACATTCCCCCTCAGTCGTAGCGGGAGTGGAGCGGACGATTACGACTGAATTTGAAGTCTTGTGCTTCCGTCGTCTTCTCCGCTGCGCCATCATCACTGCATCCCTGATGGGTCGGCACCTAGGGTGGTGACTGCGTCTCTTCTGGTGCATTCCTCGTCTCTCCTCTGTTCCCTCCCACAGACAAAGCGGGAGTGGTGTCGCAGCGGACGCTGTTGACTGAAGTTGTTGCCGATGAGTTGTTGTAGACGTTGCCCTTGATGTCGATGTCGAGGTAGCCGATCATGATGATGTAGCCGTGGTCGAGGTAGTAATGATCGATGATGTGGTCGTCGTGGATGATGAAGCCGCACAAAGCCGTAGGCGCAAAAAAATGCGCTATGACGGAGCTGCAGACATGGACGATGCACCTTGTGGATGTCAGAGGGTGCCGTCGGCGATGAGTCCACCAGTTTTGCCAGGACCGGGGGAAACCCATCAAGCACACATCGATTTTGCCAGAACCGTGTGGCCGTGTAGGGGGGGCATCATTATAGTGACGCCGTGTCGATGCAGTCATGTCGTCGTGGATGACGCGGTCGATGCCGTTGTCGTGACGCGGTCAATGCCGTCGTCGAGGTCGCGTCTTGCAGAAAAGTCTGTCAGAGGACGCTAGGGGTCCATCTTGTGGACGAGGCGGCGGCGGTGTGTTGTCGAAGATGTTGGTGAAGACCATGTTGATGAAGACCTTGGCGATGAAGTGTCGGCAATGGCGTTGCAGCGGCGTGTCGACGATGATGTCGCTTGAAGGCGTCCCTTGCGACGACGAAGTGTCGATGCCGTGTCTGCCGGAGAAGTCGAGGAAGATTACGTATATCTCAAACAACTTAGGTGTTCCAAGTTCAGCTGGTTACATCATGACACATGTTCTTAATTAATCTGGAACCCAAAACAGATCAAGGTTGAATGTAAGTGAATTAGAACCATCGTGAAGTAACAACTAAGAATTGGTTACCCCAAGTCTAGCTGGGAGATCAGGGGATGAAGAATAGATGCCTTTTTGGTTGATCACGAAATTATGGTCATTTCCTTAGCAAACCTGCATGATATACAAACACATGAGCACAATATTTAGAGAGAGAGAGAGAGAGACTTATGTGTTTTTTTTTGCGGGTGTATGTGTTAGTTAAACGGTTCCCTTCAGTGATGTGCGTAAAATAGGAAATCTTAGTAGGTTTGAAATCAACATGTGCAGCTGCGCAGGCAGGGAAAAGCCTCAATCAGGATGCGGTCCATTGGTGTTGTAACTTGTAATATGCGGCCGGCAAGGAAAAACAAGGATGGGCAAGGACAGCAGGGAATATTAATTTTACAGAATATACAAATACAGATGCGGGGGGAGGAAAAATAGGACCTCTTGACAGCGGCGTGCCTTCGGCTCACTTTAGTGTTTGTAGTCGCCGCTAGGTGGTCTACGGATCTGGATGTAATTTTTATTATTTCTAGTGTTCGTTGTACTATCATGATTGAAGATGAATAGATTGGAAGTTTATCCCGCAAAAAAAATAGGACCTCTTGAACTACCGCAGTTGAGGAAGACGGGGGCGTCGGTGCTTGCGTCGTTCTTGGTTGTGTGGACTGTGGAGGAATAGCGCCGGCGTCTGCATCTCTGGTCATGCGGATGAAATGACGGTGGCGACGCGTTCCCCAACACGAGGATGGGCAACGACGTCGAGTGCGTCCCCGACGCGCGGAGAAAGTGGTGAGGGAGGAGGGCTTGGCAGGGAATGTATCCGGTGCACCCGCATATGTGGTGCTACCGGCGCACCGCATGTTATAGAATATTTTAAAAAATCTAAAAAAATTCTAGCACGTTAACGCAATATCAATGTACGATGTCACAAAATTTTGTATAAAAATTTAAAAATATTTTTTGAGATACAAAAATGACAAATTTGACATCAATGTGATAATGGGCCAAATCTAAAGCCCAAGTCATGTTATGTACTATTCAGTGTTGAATTTGTCATTTTTGTTTTTTAAGTTAGGTTTTGAATTTTGACTTAAAATTTTGTGACAACCTACATTGATGTTGTGTGAGTGTGCTAATCTTTTTTAGATTTTTTTGAACATTTTAAACGCACAATATAAGTTCGGTGCACCGGTAGCACCACAAGCTCTGATGCACCAGATATTTTCTCGGGCTTGGCAGAGGTTCTTACGTACCGAGGGAACACGGGAGGCGGTCGAGGGCAAAGAGGACGGTGGTAGTTGGAACCCTAGCTGCTGTGGGTGCGTCTCTCGCTTAGGATGAAGGGCAAAACGATGGGAGAATAGGAAAATGATTCGTGCGCAAGAGGCAGAAGACACATATTTGACATGTGGACGAAAACAATTCAAAATTTAAACTGCTTTCGAAAAAAAATTCACGCAGCTGACCCTTTCGAGTGGTGCCCGATAGCAAGGCGCTGCACCGTAGGGTGCAGCGCCTTTGCCTTAGGCGTCGCACCTCTGGCCAACGTGGCAGCCCGGGCCCAGGCGCGGCCCCACAGACAGCAATGCAGCGCCTAAGCGTTAGGAGCCACACAGTGTAATGTGGAGCGCCTATCGCTTGGGCGTCACACTTGAAATGTGCAGCGGCCCTTAGACGTTGCATTGTCTGTTAGCCACTTCGGCCCCCTCTCTCCCCCTCTCCCCCTCTCAAATCTAGCAAATCCGGAGTATTTGTCCGTGGATTTCGAAGCCAACCCCTCCCTTAAGGAAATCTCCTCGCATCCCCTCTTTTTCATCCATAGGAATGGGAAAATTTGCTCAAATCTTGCTAGTTTGGGCAAACCCTTTTAGCTTGGATTTGGAAATTTGTGTTCAAACATGTTATGTTTCTTTGCTAATTTGGTAAGGTTAGGCTTCATAGTATGCTAGGGTTAGGGTTATGTGTTTTTTTATGTTGGGGTTAGGGTTAGGGTTATGCTATTGTTAGGGTTGTTGTTATTGTTAAGTGGGGGTTAGGGTTATTGTTTCATATCTATTTTAGGGCTTATGTATTTTGTGCAAATATTTGGTTAAGTACTTACTTGATATATGTGTGTTTTAGATTATTGTAGGGATGGGAAGAACATGTGTTTATGTTCATCATGTGGATAAAGAGGCCTTTTTGAAAGTCAATGTTGAGCCGGACCTGGATGAGCTGGACATGGTGTTTGAGAGTAGTTCTAACTATACGGAGCTCTTAGTGTTGGGGAACGTAGTAATTTCAAAAAAATTCCTACGCACACGCAAGATCATGGTGATGCATAGCAACGAGAGGGGAGAGTGTTGTCCACGTACCCTCGTAGACCGAAAGCGGAAGCGTTATCACAACGCGGTTGATGTAGTCGTACGTCTTCACGATCCGACCGATCAAGTACCGAACGCACGGCACCTCCGAGTTCAGCACACGTTCAGCTCGATGACGTCCCTCGAACTCCGATCCAGCCGAGTGTTGAGGGAGAGTTTCGTCAGCATGACGGCGTGGTGACGATGATGATGTTCTACCGACGCAGGGCTTCGCCTAAGCTCCGCAAAGATATTACCGAGGTGTAGTATGGTGGAGGGGGGCACCGCACACGGCTAAAATATCGTATATCAACTTGTGTGTCCATGGAGTGCCCCCCTGCCCCCCGTATGTAAAGGAGCAAGGGGGAGAGGGCCGCCCAAGGGGAGGTGGCGCGCCCAAGGGGGGAGTCCTACTCCCACCGGGAGTAGGACTTCTCCTTTCCTTGTGGGAGTAGGAGAAGGGAAGGGGGAAGGAGAAAGAAGGAAGGGGGCGCCCCCCCCCCCCTCCCTAGTCCAATTCGGACTAGCCCATGGGGAGGGGTGCGGCCACCCTTTGGGGTCTTTCTCTCCTTTCCCGTATGGCCCATTAAGGCCCAATACGAATTCCCGTAACTCTCCGGTACTCCGAAAAATACCCAAATCACTCGGAACCTTTCTGAAGTCCGAATATAGTCGTGCAATATATCGATCTTTACGTCTCGGCCATTTAGAGACTCCTCGTCATGTCCCCGATCTCATCCGGGACTCCGAACTCCTTCGGTACATCAACATACATAAACTCATAATAAAACTGTCATCGTAACGTTAAGCGTGCGGACCCTAAGGGTTCGACAAACTATGTAGATATGACCGAGACACCTCTCCGGTCAATAACCAATAGCGGAACCTAGATGCTCATATTGGTCCCACATATTCTACGAAGATCTTTATCGGTCAGACCGCATAACAACATACGTTGTTCCCTTTGTCATCGGTATGTTACTTGCCCGAGATTCGATCGTCGGTATCTCGATACCTAGTTCAATCTCGTTACCGGCAAGTCTCTTTACTCGTTCCGTAATACATCATCCCGCAACTAACTCATTAGTCACAATGCTTGCAAGGCTTATAATGATGTGCATTACCGAGTGGGCCCAGAGATACCTCTCCGACAATCGGAGTGACAAATCCTAATCTCGAAATACGCCAACCCAACAAGTACCTTTGGAGACACCTGTAGAGCACCTTTATAATCACCCATTTACGTTGTGACGTTTGGTAGCACACAAAGTGTTCCTCCGGTAAACGGGAGTTGTATAATCTCATAGTCATAGGAACATGTATAAGTCATGAAGAAAGCAATAGCAACATACTAAACGATCGAGTGCTAAGCTAACGGAATGGTTCAAGTCAATCACGTCATTCTCCTAATGAGGTGATCCCGTTAATTAAATGACAACTCATGTCTATGGTTAGGAAGCATAACCATCTTTGATTAACGAGCTAGTCAAGTAGAGGCATACTAGTGACACTCTGTTTGTCTATGTATTCACACATGTATTATGTTTCCGGTTAATACAATTCTAGCATGAATAATAAACATTTATCATGATATAAGGAAATAAATAATAATTTTATTATTGCCTCTAGGGCATATTTCCTTCAGTCTCCCACTTGCACTAGAGTCAATAATCTAATTCACATCGCCATGTGATTTAACATCAATAGTTCACATCATCATGTGATTAACACCCATAGTTCATATCGTCATGTGACCATCACCCAAAGGGTTTACTAGAGTTAGTAATATAGTTCACATCGCTATGTGATTAACACCCAAAAAGTACTAAGGTGTGATCATGTTTTGCTTGTGAGATAATTTTAGTCAACGGGTCTGTCACATTCAGATCCGTAAGTATTTTGCAAATTTCTATGTCTACAATGCTCTGCACAGAGCTACTCTAGCTAATTGCTCCCACTTTCAATATGTATCTAGACCGAGACTTATAGTCATCTAGATTTAGTGTCAAAACTTGCATCGACGTAACCCTTTACGACGAACCTTTTGTCACCTCCATAATCGAGAAACATATCCTTATTCCACTAAGGATAATTTTGACCGCTGTCCGGTGATCTACTCCTAGATCACTATTGTACTCCCTTGCCAAAATCAGTGTAGGGTATACAATAGATCTGGTACACAGCATGACATACTTTATAGAACCTATGACCGAGGCATAGGGAATGACTTTCATTCTCTTTCTATCTTCTGCGGTGGTCGGGCTTTGAGTCTTACTCAATTTCATACCTTGTAACACAGGCAAGAACTCTTTCTTTGATTGTTTCATTTTGAACTACTTCAAAATCTTGTTAAGGTATGTACTCATTGAAAAAACTTATCAAGCGTCTTGATCTATCTCTATAGATCTTGATGCTCAATATGTAAGCAGCTTCATCGAGGTCTTTTTTTGAAAAAAACTCCTTTCAAACACTCCTTTATGCTTTGCAGAATAATTCTATATTATTTCCGATCAACAATATGTCTTTCACATATACTTATCAGAAATGCTGTAGTGCTCCCACTCACTTTCTTGTAAATACAGGCTTCATCGCAAGTCTGTATAAAACTATATCCTTTGATCAACTTATCAAAGCGTATATTCCAACTCCGAGATGCTTGCACCAGTCCATAGATGGATCGCTGGAGTTTGCATATTTTGTTAGCACCTTTAGGATTGACAAAACCTTCTGGTTGCATCATATACAACTCTTCTTTAATGAATCCATTAAGGAATGCAGTTTTGTTTATCCATTTGCCAGATTTCATAAAATGCGGCAATTGCTAACATGATTCAGACAGACTTAAGCATAGATACGAGTGAGAAACTCTCATCGTAGTCAACACCTTGAACTTGTCGAAAAACCTTTTTGCGACAATTCTAGCTTTGTAGATAGTAATACTACTATCAGCGTCCGTCTTCCTCTTGACGATTCATTTATTCTCAATTGCTTGCCGATCATCGGGCAAGTCAACCAAAGTCCACACTTTGTTCTCATACATGGATCTCATCTCAGATTTCATGGCCTCAAGCCATTTTGCGGAATCTGGGCTCACCATCGCTTCTTCATAGTTCGTAGGTTCGTCATGGTCTAGTAACATAATCTCCAGAACAGGATTACCGTACCACTCTGGTGCGGATCTTACTCTGGTTTACCTATGAGGTTTGGTAGTAACTTGATCTGAAGTTACATGATCATCATCATTAACTTCCTTACTAATTGGTGTAGAAGTCACAGGAACAGATTTCTGTGATGAACTACTTTCCAATAAGGGAGCAGGTACAGTTACCTCATCAAGTTCTACTTTCCTCCCACTCACTTCTTTCGAGAGAAACTCCTTCTCTAGAAAGGATCCATTCTTAGCAATGAATATCTTGCCTTCAGATCTGTGATAGAAGGTGTACCCAACAGTCTCCTTTGGGTATCCTATGAAGACACATTTCTCCGATTTAGGTTTGAGCTTATCAGGATGAAACCTTTTCACATAAGCATCGCAACCCCAAACTTTAAGAAATGACAACTTTTGTTTCTTGCCAAACCATAGTTCACAAGGCGTCGTCTCAACGGATTTCGATGGTGCCCTTTTTACGTGAATGCAGCTGTCTCTAATGCATAACCTCAAAACTGTAGTGGTAAATCAGTAAGAAACATCATAGATTGCACTATATCCAATAAAGTACGGTTATGACGTTCGGACATACCATTATGTTGTGGTGTTCCAGGTGGCACGAATTTGTGAAACTATTGCACATTGTTTTAATTGAAGACCAAACTCGTAACTCAAATATTTGTCTCCGCGATCAGATTGTAGAAACCTTATCAACTTGTCACGATGATTTTCCACTTCACTCTGAAATTCTTTGAACTTTTCAAATGCTTCAGACTTATGTTTCATCAAGTAGATATACTCATATCTGCTCAAATCATCTGTGAAGGTCAGAAAATAATGATACCTGCTACGAGCCTCAATATTCATCGGACCACATACATCTGTATGTATGATTTCCAACAAATCTGTTGCTAAGCCCGGGTTCCTCCAAGCCCACGTCTGAAACCTCCCCTACTACATGAGCGAGTAGCTGATCATCTGATGTGGCATGCAGCTCCTCGTCATCTAGATGAGAGCTAAAAGATTTGCTAGAAACTCGTGGAGTGACCTTTAATCGATCATATTCCAAATGTCTCAATGCGTTTGCGGAAACAGAAATATCATTCTCATTACTTCCTAGACTAACACCCACATTATTCAACTTAGCAACGATGGATGTAGTACAAAAAGATAAAAACGATTTGGATGATGACAAGGTACTTTGGTTGTCGAGGTTCTGTACAGCTTTACGCCGCATAGCCTTGGCCAAAGAGTTTCGTCAGTGTCCGTCATTCCATCGTCAGCCACCGCATGGCGGGCACTGCGACGTGTGGGCGTCACCCCCGATGAAGAAAGTCGTGTAGGAACATCCACCGGAGGAGGGGATGAGGGTGTAGTACCAACCCCCTCCCCGGCAGTCACAACCATCGGTACACTCAACGCCACCGCCGAAGATGGCGTGTCAGTCGAATGTGCAGTACTGCATGGCTGCACACCCGAGGCCAGCCCTTTGTTTCCCAGCACACTCGAAACATGCATGCACAGCTCCAACTGAGATGCGTGCTGGGTTGGCCCTACCCGAGCCGCTGGATGCCAAGGGCGGCGCTAGGGGTATGCTTGGGTCTTCATGTGAATACCCATTATTTTTACAAAACAGTATTGATTTTGGCAAAACAGTGACAATTTTCGAAAAACAACAATGATTTTGGCAAAATGAATACACATGAATACCCGGTTGCAAATTTCTGAAGCCGCCACTGCTGGATGCCCGCTAAATAAAGGCACTACAGGGCGCCCCGCTGAAACTCCGGCTGCCTACATCGGCTTGGAGACAGCCGGTTGCGACGGCGCCATCCGTGTCGGCGGCGGGGGCTGCAGCGCCACCTCAGCAGATGGAGAGTCCAGGCATCCCGCCGAGCCGCCGGTGACCTGCACCAACTGGAGGGCAGCGGGTGATGACGTTGCAGTCCGAGAAGGCGACGACGGCTGCGACACAACCACAGCCCGTGGCGTAGAAGGCGAGGCAGACTCCTGCACTAAAATCACTGAACCATGTCCTGTCACACCTCCAGAGCCCACACTCGACAGTACACGTCGTTGAACTTGAGTCTCATGAATTTTATTCGCCGGAGCAGAACTAGAAGATGGGTAGTTGGAAGGGTTCCCGGTGTGCTCCGAGGTGTCCATCACATCGCCCTTCTCCTTGGTGCCGCTCTCATTGTCAGCATCATCAGCCTTGCGTCTCCAAATAAATGGGACAAAGTCAGGGTCCGGAATGTATCCAGCCGGCTCCTTCCTGAACGTGAATGCGTAGACCTTGAGCTTAACCAGCACATCTGTTGCAACAAAAGGCCCCGCGTCATCCTTGTCCTTAGACAAAATCTGAGAGTTGGTCATAGCCACGAGAATCCGAACTACACCCCGGCGTCGCAGGCTAATGAGATCCACATCTAAGGTCTTGCCCATCAAAGTACCAACAGCCCATAGACCCCAAAAATGACGCACCGTATGAGGAACACCCTCGACATGGAGCCAAATCTGTTGAAGCTCGAGCTTATGTGGGACCTCCTGCGACCTTCATGCGATGACAGTCATCTGGGCATTAACCGACGGCACGTTCATCTGAATTCCGTCAACCCTGTCCAAGTCCTCGAAAGAAGGAAAGCTAACAAGGTAAGCATCGGACCCGTGTTGAATAGTCTCCCACTTCCACTGATCATGTACCGGACATCTCCTAGCAATCTGACTCTCGACAACGCTCGCCGGTACCATCAACCCACTCACATGAACACGGGCGATCGGTGTCTGTGTCGGCGCCAAATGATCCTTCACCACACTATGTGGCAGCAGGGCAAAGTAAGTCTCCTCAGCACCAACTCCCGGGACAAAATCATTGGGCTTGGGGAGTTTCAGAACCGGGCACTGCAACGTTGATAAGCGATTTTGTCACAAATATAGCAGTAATGCTGCACTGTGCAATCCTTTGCGGCATGCGTATACACCGCACACTTCCAGCGTCGGACCCCTTTCATAGCCTTGTTCTTAGGCACTGTAGGATTCACTTGTTCATGGTATAACACGAAAGGTGGAACCTGAAGATCAACCAGCAAACATGCAAAAGGAGAAGCAATCACTTTAAACGGGACTGACAATTCAGGTCTGACTGTAAAAATCAACAACACAGCGCAGCAGTAGCACTATATTCCCAATCATAAACGAGATCTAGGGCATCCATCACACCAACAATACCACTAGTTAGTACTGATGTGTTAAGTGCCCGTTCGGCAACGGACCGCTCCAGCTACTCCGCTCCGCTGGAGCGACAGAATGGCAGCTCTGCAAAAATGAGCTGCGCGCCGCTCCGCTCCACCACTTCAGATCTACTCACAAGAGAAAAACTAGATCTACCCTTGCAAGCATTACCACAAACACCTACCAAGCAAAAATCCTTTCACATGTGGTGGACTTGAGCACGCACGGGAAAAATCATGCGGCGAGTACTGGCTCATCAAGAGATAACCATCGTCATCTTCTCACAACAATATATGTCAGATCTACGGCAGGTGCTCATCCAATGGAGGAATCATGGGGGGAATTTTGAGCGGGCAGAGGATGCAAGAGGAAGGAGCAGGGGGGGATGAGGGAAGAGGGGGTTAGGAGGGAGGGAGGAGCGGTGGCTACCTGCTGCCTGTGGACCGGTCGGCGGCGTAGCTCAGGCGGCGGCGTTGCTGGGCGGGGGCGGCTGCTCCAGGGACGGGGAGGGAGGCTCTGCTGCGCCGGCCGCGATGGGGCGCTGATGCGCCGCCGCGACGGGCAACCCCAGCGCCGGGAGATTGTACTGGAGCCGTATGCGGCGTCGGCGAGGGGAGTGAGATCTTGGCGGCGACGATGGAATCACGCGGGACAGCAGACGAGGACGACGGCGCTCAAGTCGAAGGCGTGGAGTTGATTGATCGCTGGTGCGTAGGGTTATTCCAGAGAGCCCACATACGTCTTCGAAGAAAAGCCCAAGAAAACTCCAGGCCTGGATCCAACGTTGCATGCATGGGCCCGATCCCCGAGGACGCAATTGTAGTTTGAACGTCCGTAGAAATCAGGGAGCTCCTAACCAGCGCTTTAGGCGTCGGCTGGCTATAGCGGCACCCGCTAGCGACGCGTAGCGGGCCGGCCCACCAGCCGAGTCAACAAACCAGACGTGAAGAAGAAAAAGGAAAAAAAAAAATTGTAACTGAAAATATGGGATGTCTAGGATTCGAACCCTGCAGCATATCAATCAAGGAATGATGCTTTAACCACTGCACCAGGACTTGATACTTTGACCACTGCACCGAACTAGTTCTTTTATACACTCCTAGAAAAACTGTCGTGGTTACCATTTCCTTTAGTAAAACCAATACGTATAAATTATTTTTTAGAAAGAAAAAGAAACTTTGAAAATGAGATCATCGATTTTTACAAAATTTCATAGGTTTATCTAAAAAGTTCAATGATTTCGAAAAAAGTCCATCCATTTTGAATAAAAGTTCATGGGTTTTGGAAAAAGAGTTCATCGGTTTTGAAAAAAGTTCATCGAATTGCAAAAATGTTCATCGATTTTCAAAAGAGTTCATCAATTTTGAAAAGAGTTCTTTGATTCTGAACAAGAGTTCATTGAATTGAAAAAGTTCATTGGTTTTGAAAAAGAGTTCATCGGTTTTGAAAAGAGTTCATCAATTTGAAAAATAGTTCATTGATTTTGAACAAGATTTTATCGATTTGAAAAAACGTTCATCGGTTTTGAAAAAGAGTTCATCGGTTTTGAGAAAAGTTGATCAATTTTAAAATAGTTCATTGATTTTGAAAAAGGAGTTCATCTATTTTGAAAATATTTCGTTGATTTTGAAAATAAGTTCATTGATTTTGAAAAACAGTTCACAAATTTGAAAAGGTTCATCGAATTTTGATAAAAAAAAGTTCACGCATTTAACAAAGAAAAATAAAAATAAAAAATGAACAAAACTGTTCCAACAAAGGAGAAAAAGGAAAAAGGAAAAATAAAGAAGAAAACAATGAAGAAGATGTGCATGAACACAACCGATGTGGTTGGAAGGTTGGTTATTGCTGCTTACATACAACGAAGAACAGTTGGGTTCGAGTTCCGGGAGCTCCTAACCGGCGCCTTAAGCGCCGGTTCAGGCAGCTGGCGCTCACACTCCGCACCCCATGGGCCGGCCCACCGCGCACAGTGAAGGAAAAAAAAAGGTCTCTCATAAATAACACACAAAAAGGGCGGATACAGCGACTTGAACTCACGCTTTACGGCTACAACACGAGAACCGTTTTGCTAACCACTACAACCTGTGAACACCAGCGACTACAAGGAACACGAGCTATTTAAGACCAACGCGTCAGCGCTATTTATTAGATTTGCGAATTATTTGAAAACAATTTGGAAAAGCTTTTTTTTTATAAAAAAGAATTCATCAGATTTTTAATTTGTTTACGAATTTTAAAAAATAGTTCATCGATTTTGAAAAAGGCTCATCGAATTTGAAAAAGAGTTCGTCGATTTTGGAAAAGTTTGTCAAATTTTGAAATAGTTCGTCAAATTTGAAAAATTGTTCATCGATTTTGAAAAAAAAGTTCATCCATTTTGCAAAAATTCATTAAATTTGAAAAAAATCATAGAATTTAAAAAAAAATGTATTTTTTGCTTTTGTTTGTGATTTCAAAATGTGTTCATAGTTTTCAAATTTATTCACTTTTTCAAATTTTGTTCATAATTTTAAATTTTTCAGTGTACATGAAAAATGTTCAATGGGTATTGAAATGGTTTTTCAGTGCATATCACAAAATTGTTCACTGTGTAGTTCAAAATTGTTCAGATTATATTACAAAAATGTTCAATGTATAAAATTTGTTCATATTATATCAAAAACATGTTCAGTGTATATTTGAAAATCTCTCGTCGTATATAAATTTTTGTTCATGTTCTCAATATTTGTTCACGTTTTAAAAAGGTCATGGAATTTTATTTTTTTAATGTATTTTTCGTTTTTTGTTCGTGATTTCAAAACGTGTTCATAGTTTTCAACTTTATTCACTTTTTCGAATTTTTGTTCATCGATTTTTCAAAACGTGAAAAAATGAAAAAGTCCATCGATTTTTGTTCGTGATTTCAAAACGTGATTTTTTAATGTACATCGATTTTTCTAAAAAGTTCATTGATTTAGAAACAACAATTTTGAAAAAAGTCCAGCGAGGAATCATGTTTCTCAGCCAGCGAGGAATCATGTTTCTCAGGCGAGAAATCAATCTCCCCGGCGAGGATTCGACGTCCCCTGCGAGGATTCATCCTCCCCGACGACAAATAGATACACGACGGGGCAATGTGTTGAGCCAGGCACCGCGCGCCCAAGGCGCGTTTCCTAACTAGTGGATTACATTGCCTGCTCAACCATGCCATGCTACGGGTGTTCAACTAGTTTGACTAATAAGCCGAGCTTTCTGCGACCCAGTGAGATATGGATTACATTGCCTGCTCAACCATGCCATGCACAGAACAAAGTGCTGGTAAAAATCTGACATAGTAGCCCAAGTGTGTTGTTATAACCCTTGCTGTATCTAATTCCTAGAGAGATAGAAAGTGTAGTACATAGCTATTGGTAGTATGTACTTCCTCCATCCAGTTCCGTGACAAGTAATTCGGGACGAACCAAGTAAATCTAGGAAGCCATGTGTGGAGTTTGCCATATGTCACCAACAGCACAACAAAAGAAATTAGTTTTGCAATACTAGAACAAAAACTCTACAGCAAGTGATGATGCTTCTAAAGGGTTGCAGCAAGACATTATTTCAAAAAAACAATCAAGGGTTTGCGTCGGCTAACATTTGATCATCTAGTCCCTTGAGCAAAGAAATATACTTTCTTTATTCGCCAAAAGTAAAATAAGATAGATCTAGACAAACTGCAAGGTACTACTACTTAGAGAGACAAAATTTAGAACAGATTTGCATCAACTTGGTCCCAAACCAGAACAAACAATCCACACACTACCTGCAATATGTTGGCCAGAATGAAAAAGCATCAATAATGTTCAGCATCGATCGGACAATTGACTTATAGGAGGAGTATAAAGGTTCTAGATGGAATAAAATATGGCGACACAGGTTACTAATAGACGGTGGTTTTTCATCAGATGGGTCGTGCATGTGCTTAATTTATGTCAAGCAACCGCACTTCCTCTTGGAGTTCACTGTCGCAGCTGTAATCGCCGTAGATCCGGTCCTCCTCCAGATTATCCAAATACAAGGTTATGTAATAGCTGTGAGACATGACGTCATCACTGGTGTCTCCTTCGCCGCGGAACATCTCCTCAAACTCTCTGTCACGCCCCAGGAAACTCTCCTTCGTCGGGTGCACCATGGTCCTCCCTCCGGACTCACAGTAAAGGCAACGGACTTGCTCTGCCATGCATACACATGCAACGGACTTTACTATATGGTTCTGGATCGTATAAAAACTGATGACAGAGTGCAAAGCTAAACGATAGATAGCATACCAGAGCCTGGAAGTGGCATATCAACAGGACAGCACAACACCGCCTCCTTGGAGCCGACGTTGCGACACTCGGCAAAGAAGAGCTTTGGAGTGCCAGCAACCTGAGTGGCAAGGAAGTTGATGTGGGAGCAATGGCTAATGTGTTGAAAGGGCCTCATTGGGTCCGCACGGCCACCCACGTCCTGATTGACACCGCAGATAACATGGACCTCATAGCTGGATTGTACCTGCAAGCAATCAAGTTGTTACAGATTGTTTTGATGATGTACATCCAGCAAGTCAATCTGTGTAAAAGAGCAAGCAAATTACCTGGCTTTTCTTGTTGTGCATCTCGATTGCAGACTTCACCATTCCCACCACACTGGTGTGCTGGTACCAGAAGTTGCCTATCATTCTCATTACATCTCTGTAAGCCCGCGGGCCTAACACGTTGGTGTTTTTTGTTTCTTGTGCAGGTTCGCTGTTGGTTTGGAAGCTGTGTTTTGATTTTCGGTTTGTGTTTTTTTTCGTCCTTGGCCGAAATGGCCGAATTTCGGGAATTTTAAATTTTTCGGCAAAATCTCAGACGAAATTTCAAAATCAAAATTTAAAAATTTGGCCGAAATTTGGCCGAAATTTGGCCGAAATTTGGCCGAAATTCAAACAAGATTTGAAATAAAACAGGCCACAAATATAGCAGCGCAACAACCATCAGGTTTGATCATGTAAATTTCAGCAAATAAGCTCTAGGGATTAATAAAACTGCATCTGTCCAACATAACAGGCACACATTAGTTATAAAGTGGCCTCCAACATAACCCTTAACAGTCCAACATCAGTTCAACCATCACAGCATAGTTCAGAGTTTAAATAGTCCGGTACAGCCAACAGACTTAAAGTATTACACATAGAAACAACAGCTCCAAAAGGCAACTATCAAAGTATGACATTGAAACAGCAGCTCCAAGCTTGCCTACATCCAAAAGCTTCTTGATATCCTTAGTTATTCTTCAAGTGCCATTTATGGTTTAGAGAAAACAGAGGAAGGGTCAGGATGGAGGTAGTTCTGCATCGGAATTATCTTCTGCCACTTTGTGCATTAAAAATAAAATGGACTAACAGGACAAGTGGCTAGTAGAACAATAGTCAAATTTATGCATGCTCATGAATCAAATAACAAATCTACTACAGCAATATAGTTTTTTATTCACCAAAAAGCTTCAGGAGCAAAGGTTAAATGCCTCCATATACTAGAATGATGAATTCTAGTTTACAGTTTTTACTCGAGCACAACAAAACTCTAAGGATACAAAGAAAACAACATAGACACAAACAGCCCACTGTTGGCTTGGACTAGCCATTTGTCAATTGTCATACAAAAGGAAAATCAGGATGGATGTAGTTCAACATCAGAATTTTCTTCTTCCACTTTGTGCATAATGAAATAAAATGGACTAACATGGAGGTGTCTAGTGCAACAATAGTCAAGTGGTAACATTTCAGGATAACATAAATACATTGGTTAACATGACAACGAAGGCTGGGCATGGATAGAAAGTGTATACATCTAAGAAACTAGCAGCTCCAAGTAACTAAAATTTTCTAAGCAATTATCATGAATCATAAAACACTAGAAAGAAGAGACTTGCCAACAGATTTCTAAGCAACAGGGTATAGGCTGTTGACGCCCTTGGTCTTCTTCTTGACAAGCCGTACAGATCTACGGGTCTCCAAATTGCCATCTCTTGGAGGTGCGTCCTTTTCCACTTGAATTTGTGTCTCTTTTTCCACTTGCATTTGCGCCTCTTGCTGATCATGCATGGATGGAGCATCTTCCCCATCCTCACTCACCCCATCATTATCCTCACTCTCACTATCAACAAATACATTCTCTTCAAAATCACATGACAAAAGAACAACGGTCAGTTATGAAGAGTAGGTAACTAGAGAAGCAACCCTTGCTTACTTGGGTGTCCTCACATGAATGAGGAACAAAAACAGTACAGCTTAATGCTCTAGTTTAGATACTAAGGAATAAGTAATTTAAATACAACCTGATGTTCTAGTTTGCCAAAAAGACAAGTCAAAAATAATAATCTATTCTTGAGAAAGATACTGCGAAGCTTAGTTCTAGAACCACCACTTAATGGTACCGCTGAACATTGAAATTAACCATCGGTCAACATCTACTTAGTTAAATACACAACACAACTGAATTATTATTGGACGTACTGTAGATCTAAATAAATGATCAATTCAAACATGAGATGCTTCTGCAAACATACAAGCGAGTGGTTGGAGGTGATGAAAAAAACTTTAATATTGCACACAAGCATCATCTCAACAGCTCAAAAACAAGCACACACCCCAGATCTATGGAACGATTATATATTTTAGGATGTTCAGAATAACGTTTGTAACCCACTTTTTTGTTGGACCAAAATAAATAGTACCAGATCGTGAGCATCCTTAGTGAATACCAGATGCATGTGTGTTTCAGATTATATACTAAACCAAAACATTGTGAGACTCCTTGGTGACTACCAGATGCATGTATATTTCAGATTAATAATCTCACGGTTGTACGTTCAACTCATGAAGACTCACTTTTTCTTAACCCCGTATGATATATGCATTTGCCGAGCCATTTACCAGGGACCTCTCCTAGATCTAAAGCAGCACAAGAAGACATAGATTATAACCAAGAAACAAAGCAACATCGATCTGAAATTGCTCAAGAACTGAAACTGCATACACGTACTGAAATTGCATCAAGAACATTTGTACCTTTCCAGTCAAGCGGACGCCCTCCATGCTGCTGCCGCTGCCCCGTGCTACTGCCTCCGTTGAACTGGTCGGCTCGCGCTCCATCAGCTCCGTTGCCGCAGCCGCCGAGCACCATGCTGCAGTCTTGGAGAAGGGCCGCAGCCGCCGAGCTCCGTTGCCGCAGTCTTCGACAGGAAGTGGATGGGGTGGAGGCGAGGAGATGTGGAGGAGGGCCGGAGAAGTGAGCGCCTTGGCCGGAGATGTCGAGGAGGGCGAGGAGATGTGGCCTGTGCGCAGCGGCGGCGCCGCACACAGGAGGACGGACAGGGAAAGAGCGATTTAGGGTTAGGTAGCGTGGGTTCGTGGTTTTGTCTCAGCGGAAGCCTAACTGGAAGGCTCTCGAAGCTGGGCCGGGCAAAAAAAATTCAAACTGGGCCAAATTATTCGGCCGATAGGCCCATATATCGGGCCCTAGCGAGATGGCCGAAATTCGGCCGAAATTTATTTTTTTCGGCCGAAAATGAAAACGCAGTTTGGAAGTGGCCCAGAATTAATGTGCGGACCTTGGCATCTTCGTTTTGGTTGAGGAGTTCCAAGCAGCCTTTGAGCATGGAATTAGATGGTCCGAGGAAGTGGGCCTGTTCAAGAGGTTTGGGGTGGTGTGCGGCTTTGGCAGCAGCCATGTAGGCTTCTTGTTCGACACCACCATCGTGATGGCTTGGATCATCGGCCTTTTGGAGATAGGCCCCAGCCAGCTGCAGTTTTTGCATGGCTTCACCCAGCGTGAGGGTGGGGTGGCGGGTGCAAAGGAAGGAGATGAGGCCATACAGGGATCGGAGTGCGATTCGCAGCAGGGCTTTGGTGCTGATGACCTCGATGTCGATCTTTTTCTCCAGCTTTAGAGGGTAGGCTTGGGCATACCAGAGGGTATTAACGATGATGTTGGAGACAGGGTCCAGCGGTCCGTAGCAGTGGCCGGCATGGAGCAAGCTGTAGTGGTACTGGTGCGAGCCCCGCAGCTTGTCCTTGGGCAGACAGGCAAGAGCCTCCAGGTAGTATCCATGGATGGTGGTGAGAAGCAAATGCCTCAGAGTCGGCAGCAGCGGCACTTGCATCTCCGGATGGTTCAGGTTGCTGCCAGTGCGTTTAGAGGCAAGCCTCCAGGCTTCCTCCAGGACGAAAAGAGCAGGTGGTTCAGGTTGCTGAAGTAGTTCCTGGATGTCGATGAGCAGACCGGGGTCTTGGGCTGCGTAGGGTGGTGAAAGCAGGGTGTTGATCTTGCAGAGAAAAGGGGACAGTAGCTTCCACCCTAGAGCGAACTTCCGCGGGTTGGGGTGCTGGGCGGCAGCTGCAACACATCTTAGCGCCATTCCAACGGCTGCCACGGTGGTGTCAGATAGAAACCTGAAGGTCTGTTCCATCCCTCGGTGCTTGATGATGAGGTCGGCGGCCACGAGGGGATCCAAATTAGCCTTGTTGAGATACCACTCGGCCCTGTAGTAGGTGAGGTAGGGAAAGAGGGCCACCAGAAAGGCGATGAGACCGTCGAGCGACCGCTCAAAAATGCACCGTAGTATCGGCCGTTGACGACCATGTGAGTCCTCAGCCAGCTCGGCCTTGTCTTCCTCGTCCACCACCAGCAGCTTGCTTTGGGCGATTGCTTCGGCAACGACGATGTTGGAGACCGGATCTAGTAGGCCAAAGCAGAAGCCTTCGTCGACGATGTTCACCCGATCGTAGTAGCGCCGGATCTTGGCGAGGAGCTCCTTTCTGACCCCCTGTTCCAGATCTTGGTCCGGCTTGAATTCACTGCCCCAACTACCTAGATTATGCGGACCATAGACCCGTTCCTTGGTTATGGGGTCCTTGCAGGTGAAACTGGACAGGACTGTTTCAGTTTCAAACTCCTTTGCTGCATAAGAAAAGCAGAACAGGGTAAATAAAATTGCAGCTAAATCAACTTGGTTATCACGAAAAAGAATGAAGATAGAAATAGATTTGTTGACAATCTACGAGGTATAGGTGAATTTACAAAGGAGTGCTGTGCCTCATAAGGTGTGCATTTTTTTTTCAAGAAACAAGTTCGATGTTATTACACTCTAGCATACCTGAACCTGATTATTAACCAGGTATAAAACAACCATGAATTACATTACCGTGTTAAGGCTATTGTATGCAAGATACTAGTAATAAAGCACTGGAAAATGCAAAAATGTTGGTAAGCACTTAATGATCATTATAACTAAACAGAATGTGGAGCATATTCTGGACCACGGTAATGACATGCAGATAAATACAACATCATCAGCTCTCCAAACACCACATTATAGAAGTAGGAAATAACATGATGCAAACAGGTTTTGTTCCCAACTGTTCACTTGCATATAAGCATACAATAACCATTTCGTCAAATACAAATTTTCAGAGATATAATTGCAAAATTGAGTAACTGATTCAAGCTAAACACAGTCAGTATCACAACCCAGTACAGTTGGCAGTTGAAAAACATCGAATGTGAATTTTCCACAACTCGCTGCACCAACACCTCACTTCTAGAACATGCACCCTGAATTTTCCAATAAATGTGGGGAAAAAATCATGGTTGTAATATGCTATAACATGTGCACTTGCTAAAAGTTGTTCAAAATTATGAAACATTGTGTATCGTACTAAAAAAGACAGAGATGAAGGACCAATGTAGCAACTATATGCGCACAACTTTTTGTCTTACTCAAGACAGTTCACAAATGGTCATGTTTTTGCATGCCTTTTTGCAGGTGCACATTTTCTAGCATGTTGCTCATCTATGTTGTTGTTGTTTTTTTGGCTACACAAAGTGTACTTCTGAAATAGGGTGCGACCACATGTTGACACACTCATATATTCATATGCGAGTTGCAATGTGATATAACAATAGCCCAATTAGAATATATTACTACAATAGTGAGAAGTATCAAAATAGCTGTTCAGTTTGTTGACTAATATCATGTGATATGTCTTGTTTGTTGCTAATTTTCCAACTCCCTTTGAGCATAAGTATATCATATAAAGGGGAATCAACTCAAGCAACCAGCGCTTTTGGTGTTTACTTTGCAAACTAAATATCAAAGAATTGTGGCAATCAGCAAATTAAGATTAAAAAAATCTACTCAAACAATTACGCCTGATCTATAAGGATGTCACAGCCTGGAAAAGCAGTTGCTTACACCATTCAAATATTCAGATATGTGAGTTGCCTGAAATTCAGATCATAACAAAGATAAGTTGATAACCTTCTCGATCGGACACATAATGCTCTCTTTCAAGAAGACACGTATTAATCCCCATAAATGCATATTTTATGCTGACACACCACCAATGTCAAGAAGAACTCGAGATTAGACCAGGACTCACTGTCAACTACAAGTGTCCGGGTCTTTGAAAGCTGGTGCTCCCTGTCAACTAAAAGTGTATCCGTCTCCGCAAGCTGCCGGTCCTTGCCAAGGCTGGCATAAAAGAATCAATGACAACAACAAGAAGAAGAGGAACCAATGTCTCAGCCATCATTCCCCACAAAATAAAAGCGAGCCAAAATCAGCACACACATAACATAAGCATTCGATCTTACAGCTCGTCGCGGAGCAGGTTGTTGTCGTCCCGGAGGTTCTGGACCTCGCTTTCCATCTCCTTCAGGACTGCATCATCCAAATCACAAAATGTAAAAAAAAAAAAACATCTCTGGCCGAGAAGGATGGAATTTGCTCAGCTTTACCTTGGCACGTCTCCTTGATAGCAGCCTCCTGCTCCTGCTCCGTCCCATCGTCCAGACGCTTCATCTTTTGTGTGCAACGACGTGGTGGCGCAAAAGGGGAGAAAAATGAGGCGAAGAGAGTGGAGAGACGGGCAGGGTACAGAAGTACCTTGAGGTCGGTCTTATTTCGGTTCTCCATCTGCACGGGGATTCGGGATCGGGGAGACGAAACCCTAGCTGCAGCGGAGGAGGAAGAAGATCTGGGAGCGGGAGCGAGGGAAGGAGGGCGCCGCCGGTGACAGAAAGGAAGGAGGGCGCCGCCGGTGACAGCGCGAGGGAAGGAGGGCGCGGTGCGAGGGGTGAGGGAGAGGCCGATCTGGATCGGGGACAGAGAGAGGGAGGCGGCGGAAGGAAGGAAGGGAGGAGAGGTGAGAGAGAGGGGTTCCTTTTCTTTGCATGGACGGATGGATGGACGTTGGATGAGGACGAGCCCTCCCTCATGGCTGCTGCTGCTGCAGGTGGACTCCCTCCTCCTACCCCCTGACGTGACGTGGTGTGGTGTGGTGTGGTGAGCTGCACCCCATCTTCCTACCCCCAGAATTGCTATTGTGTGTGCAATCCGATTCAGTTTCGGCGCGGTTCAGTTTGAATGTGTGTGCAATCAAATTGCTATATACTGCACTGTTTGATGCTATCTTGCTTGAGCAGAGGGAAATCGTGTCTAGATAGATAGATAGATATACAAGAGGGAGGGATCCCTCTCTTCATTTTTCACAACTCACTCAAAGTCATTGTTACTCTGCTCTCAAATTTGTTTCTTTTCTTACTCTTATCTAGTTACTCAAAGCCTGTTCGTTCATTCGATGGTCATGGTGGTGCTGTACAAATCAATCCATACATACTGATGATGATGCTAGCTGCTGTGCCGACGCGATGTTGCTTGCTTGCTTGATTGCTTGATGATCGGTTGATTTCTTCTTCCCTGAAAACATCACAAGTTAGATGCTTTATAGCAGCTATTAACAATTGAACAGGGAAAAAAAATATATGTATGCATTGTTCACCGTCGTGTTAGACTTCTGAAATGCTGTTTTGTTTGCTAGTCAGCGGAGTAGAGCACGCTTGTGGACTGACAGGATATGATTTCAGTGTGATTATGCGCTTTACTGTTTGTAATTACTTGAAGACATTTTTTTTTAGAACTGACACTAGAGGTCTGTCTTAACCTGCAGGACAGCAGGGTGATGGTTGCAACCATGGTGTGAATGGCCACCTGAGGCTCGCAGCAGCAAGATGATCAAACACGGTCAAGCTACAGGATGATCTTCTTTTATCTTATTCGAAAGTAGAGGTTGATATTCTTTTATCTTCTTCTGAAAATAAAACATAACAATGTTTCTGACATGCTAGCCTTCTCCATTAACCCTGCCTGGTGTGGTGT
>NC_041391.1:712296318-712299718 GCF_002162155.2 Triticum dicoccoides
CGCACATCTCATCTCATCTAGGCAATTCAATTGCTATTGTGTTTGCAATTCGATTCAGTCTGAGTGCACGTCTCGGTTCAGTTTGAATGTGTGTGCATTCAAATTGCTATATATTGTCTTGTTTGATGCTAGCTCGCTTGAGCAGAGGGAAATTGTGTTTAGATTGTTAGAAGAGGGATCCCTCACGTCATTTTTCACAACTCACTAAGTCATTTTTACTCTGCTCTCAAATTTCTTTCTTACTCTAGTTACTCAAAGCCTGTTCATATGATATACCGATTGATTTCTTCTCCTTCTTCTTCGCTGAAAACAATACTGATGATGATGCTAGCTGCTGTACCGATGCGATGTTGCATGCTTGATTGATGACCGGTATATTTCTTCTTCTTCTTGGCTGAAAACATCATAAGTTAGATACTTCAGAGCAACTATTAACTGAACAGGGAAAAAACATATAATGTATGCACTGTCCCGTGTCATCGTATTCCAGATTTTAATAGAGTTGGCTTCTTCACATTGAAACATGGCTTGTTGAGTTAACCAAATCATCAGTTCACCATAGTGTTAGACTTCTGAACCGCTGTTTTGTTTGCTAGTGAGCGGAGTACAGCATGCTTCTGGATGGATAGGGTAGGATTTCAGTGTGATTGTGTGCATGCTGCGTTCACTGTTTGGTATTTGAAGACATTATTTTTGAAATGACACTAGGGTGTTTCTCAACCTGCAGGCATGGTTTTCAATTTCAGTTTCAGAAAAATTTCAGCACCAACCGAAATCACTGAAATTCACTGAATTTCAGTGATTTCAGTTTCCATTTCAGCCAAATGACCGAAATATTCACTTGAATTCAATTAAAAATTTGAAAATTTTAAAAAATATTTTGAAAAATATTGGAATTGTTGTGCTATACTGAAATTGCTGAAATATTTTGGCCGAAACATAATATTTCAGTGTCTGCTGAAATTACTGAAATTCAGTGAATTTCACCGAAATCTCACTGAAAGTGAAAACCATGCCTGCAGGACAGCAGGGTGATCGTTGCAACCATGTTGTGAGTGGCCATCTGTGGCTTGCAGCAGCAAGATGATCAACCACGGTCCAGCTAGAGGTTGATCAACCACGCCACAAGGTAAGGTAGGACTCTTTCCTTGTTTTTTTCGTTTCCCTTTATAAACTGTTCCGGATCAGCTCTACTTATTCGTTTCTAATCTGCGTGTGCATATGACACGATTTTCTGTTGCTATATCTGACAGTCAGCAAGACAAATGCAGATTTGATTTGGTACCGTATGTTTTGCCAAGGAACTAATACATGTTTCAGAATGATATATACTGTAGTTGCATCTATGATACATGAAGGATTTTATATGGCCAGGTTATTACTTCCTCTGTCTCGAAATACAAGACGTTTTTTGATCTAGATTTAGACCCAAAAAACGTTTTATATTCTGCGATAGAGGTAGTATCACCTTACGCCCCAAGATGTTGTTTTCTTTCATTTAACTTGTCACTTTCTTCATAATCCATTCGCAGAGAGTGTAGTAGCTTGCTCGAGCACTCAATGTACTTTTCAACACAATCATCTCTAGGTTCTTTGGCCGACGAGAGACCCTTTGGTCTATCGAACAGAAGGAAATGCTTGATGTGTTGTGTATAGGTAGAACAAGTGATGTTCTTGTGTAGTTTGGAGGCATCATCATGTGTTGGCAATTTATGATATATGCTCTGAAACTAGTGTTTGTTTTCCCCACAAGTCTTGATTAATTATATCATGTGCATGCCATTCGACTAACCTGGTTGTGTCCATGCAGATGTAGCCAACATGAAGACACAGGGAGGCGATGGTGCTGATGCTGTTGGCATGAAGAAGGGTCATGACAACAAGCTGGACTTGTTGGTTGTTCTGCCTAGAGATGGCAATGTCTTTTATTATTGCTTGTTGTGGTTTTTCTGCCTGGAAAGGCCACGTTGGTCGCAAATGAGTAAGTAGAAGTGTGCATTTGGAAATCAGTTGAATTGTATGCCTACTGTCTACACCCTATGTTCCTAAATATAAGATGTATTTGCAGTTCAATTTGAACTGCAAAAGCATCTTTATATTTAGGAAAAGAGGTAGTAGTGATTAAGCATTCAGTTTGAACTTATTAACCCTGCTTCTTGTTTTGCTTGCTCTATATGTTGTTTGCCCTGACCAATCTAGGTATGGTGGCAAGAGGGGGATGCTACTGCTTTTTACTGCATGGGTTAGCTGGTGCAAACGGTTGAATATTTGACAGAGTTATAACAAGGCAGGCTGTGTTTGATTGATTTTGTTTGTTTTGGCTCATATCTGTACACCATGCTCACCTGGGCGTGATGAGACTGGACTAGTGGTGCTTGCCAATGAAACAGGGTTAATTCATGTATTGTACTTATATGGACATGAATTATTCATCACTGGTGCATATGTTTTGCTCCTGTGTGAAACAACTTGAACCTTTCAGCATGATTGATATCTTCTCGGTTTTGAAGTAGATTACACTTGTTAGAGCCTTGCATATTTCCCGCTGTAATTAATCATGGGCTCCATCGCCCTCTTATATTCATTCATTAGTTTTTTGCTATTGTGGATTTTTCGACCTCAATTAGGATCACTATTTTTCGTTTAGTGGCCGTGTAGTTGGCTTGTTAGCAGGCTAGCTTTAGGGCGTCTCGTGTCATTGAGAAGATGGATATAACATTGTCTATCCATCTTATTGGCAGATAAGGAAATTAAAAGGGATTTTTGTTAGGCTTCCCCTTTGGCCATCGGTCCTGTTAAGCCTCACTACCACTCACATTGACAGAGATGTCGTCGGAGGAGGTAGAACCTGCTGGCTCAATGCCGGCATTGTGGAAGGGCGGGACATATCGAAGCGTAAGAACATCTTCAGCCGCGCCCCCAACAGGCCCTCCCCATGCGATTTTTCAGTGCCGGCGCCCAAAATTCGCCCCAGGAGGCGGCGTCAAGGAGGACGAGCTCGACGACGCGGAGGCCCTGAAATGGGCGCCAGCGCCTCGCCTACGAGCGGTTCGAAGCTCGGCGCCGTCGCCGGGACGAGGGAGGCGTCGTCGTCCTTGACGACAGCGACAACGACGCGCCGCCACCATCGGTCTGCCAGGACGACGCCGGGCAGGGGTCCAGCAGGGGGGGCCGCGTCAAGAAGGAGAAGGCCGACGACGACGACGAGGATGGCGGTGACGTCGGCAACTTCTTCGCCCCTTAGTTGTTTTTTTATAAATAACTTATGTAACGTCGAATATATGTCAAGTTTGCCAAACTTTACCGAACATTTTGTCCAATTTGCCGAATTCCTTTTTTTTAGAAACCCGCGTCTTGGGGCGACCCTGGGGCCGGCGGCTGGAAACCCGCTCGCCCCCAC
>NC_041391.1:712299954-712300910 GCF_002162155.2 Triticum dicoccoides
GTGTCTTGATGAATCTTCAGTTTTGTCTTGAAGAATCTTCAATTTTGTGTCTCCTGGTCATGTCGGGAATTTTCGATCCGATGACGGTGACACTATGTTTTTGTTCTTTTTTTAGCCAAGGTACTCCATCCATTCCAAAATATAGTGCTTCCTCTAATCTCGTGTTTCAATTTTGACCATAAATTTAACCAACGAGACCGACTGCGGCGGAAGCAAAAGTTATATCAGTGAATTCATATTCAAAGCAAGTTTTCAATTATATATTTTTTTCTCCCGCCGCAATCGGTCTCGTCTGTTAAATTTATGGTTAAAGTTGGATCTTGGAAAGCGCGGGCACGCTATAATTTGGGATGGAGGGAGTATGTGTTAACGGATGGCTTGACTTGGTATTAGAGGGGCCTTGGTGTGATTATGGTTCTCTCGCATTGCTATTTAATGATCGCAACAAATATAACATAAGGAAATATGGTGATTATGGTTCTCTCGTGTAGAGGATGACCCGGGTAGACTATCTCCCCGGAAGGACTTCACGGCCAACTCATGTTAGCTGATTTTTGATCTCCGTGCCGACCCGATCAATGACGTCCTGCATGGGCAAGAATTTTGTTTCCCACCCAAAGTTTCGTCTCCCGCTCGAAATATCGTCTCGCGTCCGTTGGTCATATTTCGATCCCTCCTTTTTGTATTTTTTTTTTTGCCGGAGAGACGCCGCGGCAATGGTGAACAATAACACACCCTGTATTGGCATCACAACACAACTTTCCCGCCCAAAATGGCGAAATAGTGACCCTCAGCCCCTTCACTGCTAGCACGATGACAACCAAAACTCATAGAAACTCTCTAGTGGCAACAAAATCCCAGAGCGTACGCTTTCAGCAATAGGCGTGGTTAGTCGTGCGGCGACGGAGGCAAACCTGCGCGTAGTGGGCGGTGATGAGTGAGAGAACGTGTGTGCG
>NC_041391.1:712301287-712327856 GCF_002162155.2 Triticum dicoccoides
AGAGAGAGAGAGAGAGAGAGAGAGAGAGAGATGGCGCTGCTTTTGGGATAGAAGAAACATGTGGATGAGGTGGGCGGGAAGAGAAAAGGTATGTTATTGGAGAGCCCCAATGTGGATCATGGAGAGCCCGAATGTATGTTATTGGTATGGGAGAGATGGACTCATGGATGGCAGTGAGATTTAAGCGATCGACAGGTTTGTGAATACCGTCTTTACCACGCATGAGCCTGGTGTGTGTTTACAGTTGCGGTGGTGCAGGAAGAAGTGCAAATAATGGCGGCACATGATGCACGCGGCGACGAAGGCCGAGGCAAGGAAGTTATGGACGAGTCAGTAGACTCATGCGTGGAATGCAGCACCACGAGCCAGTGCACCAGCATAGTTGAGTGTAGTGCAGATGAGGAAACGTGGAGGGGAGAGTTGGGTACGTACAGCCGGGGATGTGGTTGCACTCGTGGCTACCGGAGAGCATGCGACATGGGTTGGGCCGGAGGAGACACATGCATGATGGGCTGAGATAGAGCAGGGTCTAGGAGAAACTCAAGGGAAGAAGCATCTGAAGTAGTAGGATTAGTGCTAGCCAAGAGTAATTTTGTTTTATCAAATACAACGCGTTGGGATGTCAGGACGCAACACGAGTTGGGGTCAAGACAACTGTAGCCATGATGAGAGGAAGGGTACCTGAAAAAGATCGTGTCACGCAAGCCGGAGGTGACCGCACCATGGTCCATGTTGCAATGGATGACTGCAACATGGCTCTTGTTGCGATGATCCGACGGTCGACGCCTAGGGCCAAAGGAAAAAAATGGTTCGGCGGGGAGTGCAATGGTACTTGTGTTGCAAAGTGCCAAGCACAACCCGAGCCTTGTTGCAAAGGCCGGTGCACAGGCTGCACAACCCGAGCTCAACTGTCCCGCAATCCATCTAACAGCTGCCTAGACAATCAATATTCTCAGATTATCACCCGATCGACACATAGCGTTCTGCATTAAATAATCTGTTATTCAATTAACAAAGATAATGCAATAGTGCGATCAAATTCAGTGCTTTGTGATACTACAACCCATCTTCGAAATGCAAGGCAACATTATCATCTAGTTTTTGAAAAAAGTGAGAAATGACACAAATAAATAAATAAAATTCAGAAGTATCCAAATTCATGAAATATCTTGAAATGGATTACGTGATTGTGCCTCAATATACCATGCTAAACGATTGTATTACATGTGACAGAGCCCCGCCAAAAAAATACATGTGATAGAAACAAATAATTAAACCTTTGCAAATATAAACGCAAGACAACCTCGACCGAGTTCTTTGAACTAGACAGCAAGAATGATATGATAATGACCTTTGCGTGGTAGCCAAGAGGCCGACGAGGGTGTAGTGTCCGGTGAGCGTCGACAAATCGGGAAGGGATTGTGGCCACGTGCGGAGGGCTGATGAAGATGTTGTTAGGTTCTTGAGGCAATTTTTTTGAGCCAGTTGCATTCACTAATAAATGACATGAGAAATTCCCTCGGAGTTGTTGGTCTAGCATCGCCGAACAACGACTGCCTGAACTCGTGGTAGTCGGAAGAGGATAAGTCCGATCGTCCCCCAAGAAAAAAAAGGTTTTGGGAGTCCAATCCTAAAAAAAGATTTGGCAAGAATTGCCACCTTGCCTATTCATCACTAGTTGAGCAAGAAATTTAGCTAGAGATGCTTAATTACTAGAGTATCGTACACAACTAGATCGATTATTAGTACTCCCTCCGTTCCTAAATATTTGTCTTTCTAAAGATTTCATCAAGTGACTACATACAAAGTAAAATGAGTGAATCTATATTCTAAAATATGTCTACGTACATCCGTATGTTGTAGTCCATTTGAATGTCTAGAAAGACAAATATTTAGAAACGGAGGGAGTAGTTAGTTTGAGAAGCATGTAGCAAGCATCGAGGTCGGTTATGCACGTATTACATGTCTAGCTAGTGGCAACGGTCATACCTGTCTAGCTAGGAGGCCGAAAATGCACGTACATATAGAACCAAGCAAGTGGTGCCTTAATTGGGAAAAGCGATGAAATATAGACACGATAGGCAAGCAAATAAATGTATTCACAGGGGCTACAGATGATATTTTTACTTTGTCTCAAAGAAGTGCACTATCGGTCAAGTTTGAAATATATCGTCACACGAAGCAAACATTCAAATGGTTCATTGGGTAGTTTTTTTTCTTTTTTTGCGGGTGGTTCATTGGGTAGTTAATACATCGTCATTTATGGAGACGAGAACCGGTGTGATAGAGGATGCGAGCGATGTCGAACATTGCATGAGAGCAAATAATCATATTTATTTATAAGGGTTAGCGACTATATTTTCTGCGTTCAAAGATGTAAAAAATTGGATGATGTAAAAGAGAGAATGATGCAGGTTATTAATGTGCACGTGAGTAAGTGGCGGGCTAGGGTTTGGGCGGCGAAGGGATGACGCAGAGCCAACAAAGCGATCATTAGGGGAAGAGAAACAAAGGCGTTTGACATCAAGCAAGCTGTTGCGATGGTAGCTACGTAGCTACGTGGCTTCATCGCAGCGTGAGTGCATGCATGTCCAGGCAGCTCTAGCTAGCTTGGTGTGCACGTCCAAGTGTCCGAAGCGGAAAGAGAAGGAATCCGCAAGCAAGCAATTTTTTTATCTATTAGCTACCCGCCCTACACGTACGTAGGCATGGTAAATTAAATTGATTACTAGTACTTTATTGAAAAACTGGATCAATCCAGGTTAATTCATTCATACATAAATTAAGGTTGGCCCCGGTCCAAGCAGACGGTGGCAACATCCTTCATCTTCATGGAAACCGATACTGTACCGCACACATGTCTGGCGACCACACCCTTGATTTTGCACATCACAATCACTCCAAAATTCAAATATGTAAATCTACCGGTTCCGGTGGGTATCGGTGAACTACTAGCCAATAGCAGTGCGCCATCTCTGAAGTATCTGAATCCTTCTCTTCTATAATTAATTCCTTCTCTGAATTTGCGTGTCCATATTTTTTTACCCTGGGCATGATTGAGGTTTGTTTGTCCGACCAGCCTAGCTAGCTAGCTAGCGTTATGTATCGATTGGAAGAAGAAAAATGCTACACGACGCACGAGCACATACTTTGGCGCCTGAGGACTGATTCATATGGGATTCCTCTGTTTGTAGTTTCTCGTCAATGTCTATGTGTTCATGAGGTTGAAGAAATTGCTGATATCTATGTGTTGATGAGAGAGAAGAAAAAGATCGGAGTGATTTACCCTTTTGATCTGCCGTGTCTATATCAATTCATGTGGGATGCGTCCGGCGTTCCGGCCACCACCCACACCTCGGTGCCTGATCTGCTCCTCGAAGCACTCACGTTGGTGCCGCGGCCCTGGTAGTTGCTAGGATTTTTTGGGGCTTTTTCGTTGATTTTGGGCGGAAAACTTATGCCTACACGATGCCCGGCCACCGTGCTTTCTAGCCGGGGCTTCTCATGCCCCAGAGAACTTCTTCACAAAGAATCGATCATAGGCCTTGCAAAAAGATGCCCACCCCTGTACGTGATTGAGGTAGCGTTATGTATCGATTGGAAGAAGAAAAATACTACACGATGCACCAACACATACTTGTGTGTAGCTTGCATGTATCTAAAACAACCAAGTGAACCACGTGATCATGCACACATGCAGGTCGAGGACACCGAGCACAGGGAAAGTTTTGGTTTGGCGAGAAGAAAATGTCCCACCGACAACACACGAGATCCGGCTCACGCATGGGTTCCTCTTAAAAAAGAAGAATAAAAAAACTGGTCGCTCCTCATCTGATGCACACAAGCTAGCCTCCTCGGTAACATGGCTAGCTAGCTGCTCAAGTCAAACACAAACCCATTGTAGCGTGGGCATCGGCGAGGAGGTATGGCTTATGCTCTTCCAAGTTCGAGGCTTGACGTCCGAGGTATCCCGACTTCGGCTTGGAATACGAGGAATCCCGGCCAAGGGGCCCGAAGACCGTGGACATGCCCATCGTGGCGGCCGGTGGTGGAGGTGTGCGAATTGGGTAGAGGATAGGAGAGACGGCGGCGTGGGGCATACGTACGCGGCCAGGTGACTAAAGTAGCCGAGGTAGGCGGACAAGCACTACTTCTATGCGGGTAGCGGCAGAGGCTTCTAGGTCACTGCGCCCTCAGCCGACATGAATGCAAATATGCGGCCGTCCATCCGGACACATCTGCTCTGATCGGCGTGAATGCGGGGAGAAGGGAGAGATGCAAGAAGGCGGGGAAACACAACTCAAGATATTATCTTTACCTAATAAAAAAGCACCGATCACTTCTGCCCACTCACCGTCGTGGCATCTTTGCAAAAAAGTCCATGTACCTCGGCTGGGTGAGTCGGTTTTGACCAGCATAAAAGAGATTGCGGCCAATGTTTTCTAGATGGTAGTGGCACATGGAGGAGGGATAGCACACATGCACGTGTAGCGCCTGCGACCACATCATTATTCGCGACATAGACTTAGGACTTTGGACGCTTGGTGCGGCGATGGCCGAAGGCCGAGCCAAGCCGGTGTAAACCATACATGAATTCCTTTTTTGTTTTTGCCTTTTTGTATTTAAGCCCCAACCTTAGGTCTCGAATAGAGGTCTTATACAAAAACTTACTTAACTCATATTTGTGATGTTGTTCCTTCTGGCGGTGTGGATCTGTTATGGCAAGTGTTACTTGTCTTGGGTTCTTGTTACGAAATATCTTGAAATGGATTACGTGCTTGCACCTCAATGTACCATGCTAAACGATTGTATTACATGTGACAGAGCCCCGTCAAAGAAATACATGTGATGGAACCAAATAATTAAACCTTTGCAAATATAAACGCAAGATAACTTCAATCAAGATCTTTGAACTGGACAACAAGATATGATAATCACCTTTGCGTGGTAGTCGAGAGGCCGGCGAGTGTACCGAAGCTTTATGGTAATAACCTTTTTAAGAAACTTTATGATTCGTACAAACTTTCAAGGGGAGTGTACCGAAGCAAAACTCTTGATAAATGTGTGTGAATTTAGAAAAAAATTCATAGATATATAAACGCGTTCAAGAAATTGTAAAATGATCTTGAATTTTAAAAAACTTCATGATTTACAAAAAAGGTTTGGAAATTCCAAATCCTCCCTGATTTGAAAAAATATTTATGAACTTGGATGCAACAGAGCCAACCAAGCGAATCGTTAGGGGAAGAGAAACCGCGGCTTGGATGCAACAGAGCCAACCAAGCGAATCGTTAGGGGAAGAGAAACCACGGGTTTTGACATCAAGCAAGTTGTTGCCATGATAGCTATGTAGCTAGCTAGTTTCATCGCAGCGCGAGTGCGTGCATGCCGAGGCAGCTCTAGCTAGCTTGATGTGCACGTCCAAGTGTCGGAAGCGGAAAGTGAAGAAATCGACGAGCAAGCATTTTTTTTGATCTAGTAGCTACTCGTCCTACACGTACGTAGGCATGGTAAACTAAATTGAGTACTCTATGGAAAAACTCGATCGATTCGGGTTTCATACATAAATTGAGGCTGGCCCCGATCCAGGTGTGTAGCTTGCATGTATCTAAAACAACTTGTGTGTAGCTTGCATGTATCTAAAACAACCAAGCGAACCACGTGATCATGCACACATGCATGTCGAAGACGCCAAGCACAGGGAACATTTTGGTTTGGCGAGAAGAAAATGCCCCACCGACAAGACACCAGATCCGGCTCACTCATGGGTTCCGCCGAGAAAAACAAGAATAAAAAAGCTGGTAACGTGGCTAGCTAGCTAGCTGTCCACTCAAGTCAAACACAAACCTATTGTAGCCTGGGCCTCGGCGAGGAGGTACGGCTTATGCTCTTCGTCGTTAGAGGAGGTAGGCTTCGGCTTGACGTATGAGGAATTCCGTCCAAGGGGCCCGGAGACCGTGGGCATGCCCATCGCGGCGGCCGGTGGTGGAGGCATGCGAATTGGGTATAGGAGAGGTGAGATGGCGGAGTGGGGCATGCGTACGCGGCCAGGTGACTAAAGTAGCTGGGGAAGACGGACCGACACTGCTTCAATGCGGGCAGCGGGCGGACGCTTCTAGGTCACTGCGCCCTCAGCCGACATGAATGCAAGTATGCGGCCGTCCATCCGGACACGTCTGGTTTGAGGCTGGTCACAGTGGGGAGGAACTTAGGAGTAACATCACACACTTCAATACAACTTTGCTTATGTGGCACGTATTTAATGAAGAGAGAGGTGCTTGTGGTAACTAACTAAGTTACCGGAACATCACACACTCCAAAAAACAATGAGTCTATAACCTAATAAATACATCGTTGCATGACACTACATAGATGTTCCTACCCACTATGGAGGTAGTAACATAGTCTAGGGAAGTGTGAAGTTACTAGCTTATGTTCTTGCCCATTGTGACCAGCCTGATCGACATGAATGTGGAGATAGCGGGGCGGGGGTTTGGATGGGTCCGTGTTGTCAAAGTCCGACGTAGTAGACGTTCAGATTCCTGAAAACTGCCCCGGTTTAGTGCCTTTCTCCTCTTCTTTGGTCTATGTAATGTAATGGCGTGTCATACTCTATATAGAAATAATTCTTTACCAAATGCAAATGTTATAGATGATACCAAATGACTAGTCTCATCATCCTGGGTCCAATTATGAAACACAACTACCTGCTATTTCATTTTCTTGGAGATGCTCTGAGCTCACCATCTGCATGGCAGAAGTACATTATTAACAATCAAACCAATATATGTATAGAAAAGGAAAGAAAAGACATGATGATGTTGATTACTATGGGATTCTCAGAATATTTTTGAGAATATATGTGTGCCCAAACAAAAGATGGTTCCAATGAGAAAAGAAGGAACAAAACTCTAGAAAAGAAAAAGGGAATGCCCTACTAAAAAACACTTCCTTGGGAAAATACTGAAAATTGTGAAAGTGGCACCATTGTATGGAGCTCTAATTTTTTTTGATTTAGAGAACAAATATTCGGTTTCAATTAAAATCAAGTGAGATTGTCTCTGGACCGTGGTTGGAAATTCATTCCATCCGAAGCAGCTAATTTCCAAATTTTTTGTTTCTCGATAAGAAAGGACCTTCATTTTTGCTCTACTACAACATGACTAATCAATCAATCAGTGAAGAGCACCAAGAAAAGACCGGTTGGTTATGGGCGTGTTTGGTTGCCTGGGTGCATCTAGCATGCATTGCATGAAGGAGCTTGGTTGGGGCTGGCCTGCTTGAGCTGATGCAAACATGAGGTGAAATGTGTGTTTGGTGTGCTGCATGGTATAGGGCAGGCTCAGCTCAGATATTGTTTGGTTTGTTGCATCTGGGTTGTATGAGAGATGCAGCATACACCAATATGTTGTTTGGTAGGCTGTATGATGTGGAATCTGATCTGAGTGTGTTTGTACTTGTATGTAAAATAAATAGAAGATCATTTCAAATATATTTGTTGATTCAAGTAATAAAACAATATGTTCGCATGTCTACAAGATTTAGTCAAAATATAATCACATGTCTTGAAAATGACAGAGATGATTTAAGTAAGAGAAACAAAATTTCAGCAACATATTGGTTGTTTGTATAAATAGTTAATACACAAATAAACAGTTTATGGTACAAAATAGCTTAAAAATGCACCAAGATCATAGAGAGTGCACAAATCCATATAGAGCCACATATATTAAAGCAAGTATCCAGTGCAAGTATATCTTAAAAGTTCACATACATAGAGCCACAAATCCATATGATCATATTACAATTCAGTACATCCTAGAGTTCACATATATTAGATAGCCAAAAATCCGTATTGTCCATATTACAGTCCAACAAAGAAACATAACATAAGGTCCATGTTACATTTCATACATCACATACATAGGGGCATGGTTTTTCTGACCAAATACAATAATATATGGTCAGCTTGGTGTGAATCAGCACATATTTGCTCACACTCCATCCTTGGGCGCTCCATCCTGGGGCACTCCATCCTTGGGCACGAACACTCCACCGTTGAGCTTGGAGAGGTGGTGAATGACCTAACGAGTGCGACGAGTCTCCGACATCTGCACAAATGAGTGGCTCCTAGCCCTGTTGGCGTTCTCATTGAGATAATCCAAGACAATTAATAGATCATCCTCAGTAAAACCAGGGAGCTCCATGACAGAATTGTAAAGTTCAGGATGTGCTCATCCTTAATGGGGCCCTGCTCATCCTTAATAGGTCGTCGCAATTTATATCATTGGTTTCATAGATATAACGTAGATTGGACAACCTAGCTACATCTCTCTCAAGCATAACATAACGGATTGGAGCATGATAATTTCTAATTCTAGCCCTTGTAGTTATCGTGGCCATATAGGCACACACAATAGCAACCAAACCAGCAGCTTGCACTATCAGTGTATCTCAGGTTATGCGATTGTCATCCATCTATATAAATTCAGCACAAATTTATAAATTAATACAGGTATGTGCACTGATAATAATTACATCATTTGCATCATCAAAACAAAAAAAAAATATGCACAAATTATTCATACTATCTGCACCATTTGCATAACTATTTTGTCTACCTACTAATTCCTTCATCCATAAGCTAGCAAAGTGTTCTAGACATATCACACATTCATGCTAATGACAGATCTGAACCTACATAAAAACTACCCAGCCATCTCAAATCCATAGGGGAAGAGGAGGTTCTGGTGACAGATCTGAACCTAAAAAGGAGAGGGGAGGCGATGGGAAAAGAATCCATTGGTGCTAGCCACGGAGAAGGCCTCTTTCCCGTCCATGACTAGAGGAGGCCGCCCCTTCATCCATCCGCATCAGAGAAGAAGTGCAGCGCGAGCGGCAGAGAGATGGGGACGGGAGGGAGAAGAGATGGATGGGGACAGATGGGAGACAGGGAGAGGGAGGGGAGGAGGAGGGTTCTACCTCCGCAGCGGCGAGGATGCCCGCCGGCGATGTCGACGGAGGCGGCGGGGCTGCGAGATCCACCATTGTCGCAGGAGAGGGAGGGGAGCGAGGAAAGCGGCGTGAACGAGTCGGGTGAGAGCGACGGCAGCAGAAACCTATCCCTTTCTCGCGTGGGTGCAGGCGCGCGTGCAGCGGCGGGTGCAGGCTCGCGGAAACGCCCGAAACCTGCGTTTCCCTTGAGCCTGGCTGGGAGCCTCTTTTTGCATGCGCCAGGCCTGGCCCAGATAGATGTGCAGGCTACCAAACAGTGAGAATTTTGCACGGTGGGTGTGAGCCAGGTGCGACGCAAGGAACCAAATACGCCCTATGTGGGCCTACTATACTGCATGCGTTGTGCTGCACATGCATGTGCCTGCTCTTACTTTTTTGTTTGGCGTTTGTGTGCATGTCACATGCATGCGCTCCCGCCCACGTCTAGTACTAGTGGCACACAATGCCCAAAGTGAAGCTAAGTTTAGTCCCACCTTGGCTGAGGGAGGGGATGCTGACCAACTTATAAGGGATGGCATCCACTGTTTTCTAAATGGTAGAGCCATGTGAATGAAGGGACACCACACATGCACGTGGAGCGCACGCTCACGTCAACATTCGCGGATTGTACGCGATAGATAGGCGACTTGAGACTTTGGATGCTTGGCGCTACGCCAGCCTCCTCTCTTGTTTTGACACTATATAAATTTCGACCAAAAAAACAAAAGTTGACCTCACAGCAAAAAAATAATAATTTATTTGTTATTATAGGTCACTATTCACACTATTTTAGGCAAAAATTTGTCTTTTTTAAAAAGAAGTCAAAGGGATATTTTTTTTGTGGATTTTATTTCTCACGAGTACAATAGAAGGTCAAGTTTATTTCAAAAATATTTTTAGGAACTTCCGACTTTTTGTTGAATTACTAATTTTTTTAACCATATAGTGTGCATATGTCCCCATAGACCAAAAATTCCCCTCCATTCCATCATCTCCTTCCTTATGTATATATACACCGGAAGGGGGTTGCATTCGGATTGGAGCTTCGATTCTGGATTTGTACGTGGCTCGAAAGGCCGCTGCTAAACTGGGCGCGTCTTCTCAAGCACCATTAGCTCAAGCTTCTCATATATAGAGGCTTCGACAGCGACGGCGGAGCAACCGGCGCATCCCTCGACTCCACGCCACACTCCCTCAGCATCGCGCCGAGCACATTTGAGTGCCTGCTCGACCGCATCGAGACACCTCTGTGACGCCCTCAACCGCGCCAAATTACATGTTCAGTGCAATCTGCAACATTTTTACTAAATCCGCGGTGGCTTTTGCAAATGATTAGCGACCACGTTGTTTTCTGCAAGATAAGCCCCAAATGTGATGGTTTCTTGCAATTCACTCGGACGAGTCGTATGAATTCAAGGTTTAAAATAGACTTTAGCATCCAATGCGAATTCTTGATTCACTGGTCTGCGCGCCCACGTGCCTTCGGCCCTCTCCTCTCCGGCCAATCCACCTTGTTGATGGCTGGGAGAGTCGAGCACAACGGTTGGGTTGGAGCAAGTGTGTGCGGTGGGAGAGGGGGGGGGGGTGCAGTTTGCAAGTTGCTACAAGCAGGGGAATCCAAAAGAAAGAAGCACTTAGTCTTGTGTTTCCGCGATTAGTGTCTTTGTCATGTTATTACTTCGTCTACTCCTACTAGCTTGCTACATGACACTTCTTGCAAGAAAATAAAGGACTACTCTTGCGCCATTATAATACTCAAGTGGCGAATGACGGGGTGGGGCGCGCAGTGAACTGGTTTTCTAAAAAGATTGGAAGATCCGGCCAAAGAAGGTGATAACCCTGTTCATTCGTTCCCATGGTTCGATCCTTCCCAGTAAAACGCGGCGTGTTCGAATGATGATCGCTTTTACGCGAGAAAGGGGGACCACCTTCTAAGCCTAGGTATTCCTCAATGACCGATAGCGTACAAGTACCGTGAGGGAAAGGTGAAAAGAACCCCAATTGGGGAGTGCAATAGAGAACCTGAGATCCGATGCGAACAATCAGTCGAAGGAGCGGAGCGCGCTGAATACGATTCGATCTCCTGTGCAATCTGTAAGGAAACTAAGAGGCCTTGCTGGCTCCCGCGTGGAACTCAGCTACATAGGAGACAGAGGAGAAGGATTCCATCATTGAAAATACACTTTGGTCCTGGTTGTATATGCACCCTATATGAAGATTTTTTTAGTATTTTAATAAAGTCAAAATATGTAAGAACTATTTTGACCAAACACTTGACTTACTTTTGCACTAGTATATAAATTTCGACCAAAAAAACAAAAGTTGACCTCACAGCAAAAAAAAATTATTTGCTATTATAGGTCACTATTCACACTATTTTAGGCAAAAAATTGTCTTTTTTAAAAAAAAGTCAAAGGGATATTTTTTATGGATTTTATTTCTTACGAGTACAATAGAAGGTCAAGTTTATTTCAAAAATATTTTTAGGAACTTTCGACTTTTTGTTGAATTACTATTTTTTTTCATATAGGATGCATATGTCCCCATAGACCAAAAATTCCCCTCCATTCCATCATCTCCTTCCTTATGTAATCTATATATACACCGGAAGGGGGTTGCATTCGGATTGGAGCTTCGATTCTGGATTTGTACGTGGCTCGAAAGGCCGCTGCTAAACTAGGCGCGTCTTCTCAAGCACCATTAGCTCAAGCTTCTCATATATAGAGGCTTCGACAGCGATGACGGAGCAACCGGCGCATCCCTCGACTCCATGCCACACTCCCTCAGCGTCGCGCCGAGCACATTTGAGTGCCTGCTCGACCGCATCGAGACACCTCTGTGACGCCCCCGATTTAATCGTACACTAATCATACACGCAACTGTGTACGATCAAGATCAGGGACTCACGGGAAGATATCACAACACAACTCTAGACACAAATTAAAATAATACAAAATTTATATTACAAGCCAGAGGGCTCGAATACATAAGCTCGAACACAAACGAGTCAGTGGAAGTAACAATATCTAAGTACAGACATGAGTTAATCAAGTTTGACTTAAGAAGGCTAGCACAAAAGCAATATCGGTCAAAAAGGCAAGGTCTCCTGCCTGGGAGCCTCCTAACTACTCCTGGTCATCGACGTCCGTCACATGATAAAAGGCACCCTCGGGGTAGTAGTAGCCGTCGGTGGTGGTAGCGGTCTCAGAGGCTCCGTCATCTGGTTGCATCAAACGGATATGGGGGAAAGAAAGAAAAGCAAACGTGAGTACTCATCCGAAGTACTCAGCAAGCAATGATCTACACTAATATGCAATATTATCAAAGGAAAGCTGAATATGTAGACTGGGCTGCAGAAATGCCAGAATAGAGGGGAGAGCCTAGTCCTATCAAAGACTAGCATCTTCAGCATCTTCAGCGGACTTGCAGCATTAGAAGAGTGCAGACTAGCATAAAGTAAAGTAGTAGTAGTGTCATCAACCTCACCCAGAGATCCTTCCTCGACTCCCTGCGAGAAAGCAATCCCAGAGCCATACTATCCATTTCTCATCTCAAGTATCCAATTCTAGTTGTATCGATCGGGAAACAACTCAGAGTGTCTGTTATCGTAGGACAGACTATCGATAGATGTTTTCTTTCCTGCAAGATGCACCAACTTACCAACCACGCTCGATTAACTTCAGTCGGACACATTTTTATGGATCATACCCGGCAAGCAAAGTCAAGTGGCTTCACTGATGCATGAACTACGTTCAGGCCTAGTGTTACCGGTGTGCAAGTGACCTACATTGGTTAACTGTTCTTTAATTTTCTAGTAAACCGGGTGGAGAGCAACAGCTCACACATAGTATCAAACTAGCTATACCCGTGCGGCGGCACGCCGCACCCCATCGATATGATACGTATGTGTATATGCTACTTTTGACTTATGAGACGATAGAAAATAAGACCGCGATACGGTACGTGTGTGTATATGCTACTCTTGACTCATGAGATGGAAAATAAGGGCTTCATGTGCATAAGCTTATTTTTATAACTCCGTAGTCACAAGGAAGCAAGCTATATATGCACAGAAATAATTTCAAAAGGATACATTATTATGATCATGAGTGCTACATCTTGCAAGATGAAAAGTATATGCATTGTGGTTTCTTTCTGCCAAGACTACACATCAGACCTAGAGTTCATAAAGGTCTCCTCCCACATCCATAGTTGGGCCTACCAAAAAAAGAAGTAAAAGTTAATGACACCCTACGGCAAGCAAGAAATCAAGCAAAGAAATAGATGCAAAAAATACCAAAAACGCAACCAGAACGGAGGAACAGGGGACACGCAAATCGCCCTGCCCAACAGACCTACAGGAAGGACCACCTACAAACAATAAGACAAACACTGGGTAACTACCTGCTCACCACTAAATTAGTCACTATGCCGAGCAGAGGAAATCAAGAGTTTATGACCAATTTATCCATGCATATTGCAATTCTATTTGTTTGTCAAGTCATCAAGAAAATCAGAAAGCATGGTCTCTGGTAAACAAATGCCTAAGGATGTTCATGCAACAACGCTACAACTACAAACTTTAACAGTTAGTATTCCAACAATGAGTAATAATAGAGGATCAACACCACAGAATGGTGATGAGAAAATATTGATCATTATCAACGCACCCACCACAAATCAGTTCATAGGCAGCCAAATCTCTCCCAGCCGACCATGCAATTGACCACCTAACTTACATTATTGTGCCTCTTCCTCTGCCCCTCCTTTCCCTTGGTGCTGAAGTCATAGATGGTTCTAGAAGATTCTACGCATTGGACTCAGCACCTATGGCCAAAAAATTGATATTTTTCAAAGGTAGGTGTATGAATCTAGTGTGTCTATTTCTTACGGAGAAGTTGTACAAAAATTGGGAATATGCAAAATAAAGAACTAAAATTACCCACAAAACTAAACAATACCCAATATAGAAGAAGATCAAGAATCGGTCCTTCAGTTTGAAATTGGTACCAAATAGGAAGAGTGAACTATCCAAACCGAAAGCATTGAACTATACAAATGAGAAATCCGAACTATGTACTGTAGGGAGTAATGGTCGTATACTTCATGAGTATACCTATAAGACAGATTACAAATAGACAGAAAGCACACATTGCATCCATAGACATAAAAAGGAAGGAACCAAAATTAACATTTTTCTCTTTCTTGCCCTAAAAGAACAACACTATGTCCGCACTCGATATTCATTTCCCCATTGAATTAACATTAGGATCATCATTAGTAAGAAGCACGGGTATTTTGCATATCTTGCTGCAACCTACAAACAGAGCAATGCTTTATATTGTAAAGTAGGGCCAATATTAAGATGCCAACTGAAATTCACTAAGTGCAAATGAGTTACATGTGGTGGTACTTTCTTCTTCGACAAAAAATACACAGCCTCACAATCAACTTACACTGTTAATTAAATTGAGATACTCATGTGAATGATTTAACTGAACAAAAAAAAACCAAAGCAAGCACTGCTGCTTTCACCAACCGTGTTCAGGCAAGGCCAAATAACCAACAAATTCAAGCCAGTTTGGGTCAACTTAGTGTGCTACAAAATCACGTAAGTCATACAACTTCACAAACATATATATTTTTTAACACCATGGGAAAGAGTACCCAGACTACACAAAAGAAATCAGATGTGCAAATATCTACCTTCTATGTGATTGTCCAGTTCAGTCGTATATATAGCACAAACCATTTTCCTTCTTGCTAGGCTTACAGCTGAGGAATGAACTGGTGAACTGCAGCTCACGGGGCTGAGTTCTACGCCACCCTACCCCATGGCTACCACGAAGTGGATCGATGACTGCAATGCTCCAATCCAAGGCCATGCCTCTCTGGACGTACCAGGCTCCAGCTGCCGCCGGTGCAAGGACACGATCAACATCCAGGAGGATGGCATGGGGAGAACTGCGATAGCCGTGGCACTCCTCCTGGATGGCCATGGCATGGAAGAGGACGCCGGTGGCTGGGACGGCACTGTCGCCACAGCTCCAGGGCTCGATAGTGCTTCTATGGCTTGAAGACAACCTGGCATATATATGAAAAGTTGCTAGCTTATATTAGTACAAACCCAAGGATATTCACAAACCAAGTGAATTTGTTGCACCTTCTCTTAGTGGACAACCCTAGGCCTGTATGTGATTGGAATAGCAAGTATAGTCTACTGACTGGAAATATTTCATTGAAAGAAGGCTAGACAAAAGAAGCAGCCGTTAGATGTGCCAGAATAAATAATTTACAGCTCAAAACCAAACATAAACAGGAATCAGAAATTAAGGAATGCCACCAGTCTGAATAAATCAAATCCACAAATTGAACAACTTGGCCTCCCGTCTCAATACACAAATCAACTATGTACAGAAATAATCTGATAACTATTAAACATGCGGGTACTGTACTACTTCCTAATCAGCCATGTACGGATAAGATAGACGATTAGTCTGCAACAAAAAATTAAGTAGATAAGATAGGTTTAATGCCTACTCTATATCATGATATTTGACCTTTGAGCTGCATCCGAGGTGTTCACCATCTTGTATTATTTCACTACAATGATTGAGTAAGTATCAGTAATGTATCCCACAGTTATTTGCAGGATGACCTGACTAATCTGGATAGCAATCACATGTTCGTACAATTTTTTCATATAAGAGTCAAAGAAAAAAATCTTTATAGTAAATTTATCATTTAATTAAAGCACGGGTTTAGGCAACGAAGGCAGCGTGTCAGTTTCTAAAAAGGATAATAAAATAAAACACAGCTGCAGGTCTGGATGTGTACCATGATCCAGTTGCACAACAGAGGCTCAAACTACTCAGCCAAAACTGTATATTCAAAGGTTGAACTATGAATTGAATAGCTAATACAATCTTCTGATTGAAGAGGCAAACTTATATATATGGTTGTATATGGATGCATAACTTTCAGCGGAGGCACCAGCAAGAGGAATAACCGAATAATAATCTGTGACTGTAATCCCCATTCCTCAGTGATCAAACTTTTCAACCTATCACCACATTAATATATAACAACTTAGAAATCTTGTTCGTGTAAGCAAACAATACTGCATGCGGAATAAAAAATAGAGGCTTATTATTATATTAAATAACAGTAGTGACTAAAATGAGAGATCAATCCAAGAAGTGCAATAGGGACTATTGCCGACTTGTGGTAAAGATCAGAACAAGAGAAAGAAAAGGGAAGTGCTCACCGTTGAGAAAATCCTCGGAGATTGGCAACCCCAACTTTAGCTTCCCTTTAGAAAACAAGGGTGACGAACCTTGGGCTCGACAATTCCATGCCTCCAATGGTTGACGGCTTCATCAGCTGCAATCACAAGTCACATGCAGAAAGCTAATTAATGGTGCAGTGCTGCTGAAAATTCAGTCTTCAAAAATGTGAAGGAAAAAAAATCAGCTGCCGGTGCAATAACTTCAATGTCCACATCAATCTTCCAGTAAAATCAGAAGATGTTCAATATTTTGGTACACCATTGCAGACCGTCATTTTCTAACATATTCCTTTGCACAATCATAATCTAAAACATGCCTGCACATCCTTGGTTCGGGACAGTGGCATCCACGGCTGAGGGCAATGCGTTCGCGCCTGCAACTGCTGTGAGCAGTACTGTCTAGGGGATTAGAGCGCTCTTGCATGGCGATGGATGACCATACCCCGGCGACCGGCGTCGGCGTGGAAGAAGGTGGTCCGTCGATAGAGAGTGTGGGATAGTACGCAGTGGCTGCTCTGGCAAACTTTATAAATTGCGTCGCCGCGTCCATACCACTGGAACGAACCCACTGGAAATATGAACATGATCCTCATCCTTATTAGTCCTGACTGTGTCATCCCAGAAGCAGTGCGCGAGCGCCCGCTACTGGTCGCTGTCTTCCGGCACTACACAGACCTCGAAGATCATCACTACAAACATGCAAACCTCCATCAAATCCAGAGTTCAGAAGTAGTAGCTAAATGCATCATAAGGGCAATAATCTATGGTGCCTGGATTCGGGAACTGTTTTCATAAGTATAGCAACACAATGTATGGACTGGACTGATTTGTTTTTACCTGTGGCCGCTCTGACATTACGACGAACACTTGGTCTGCCTTGGAGCAGTCGTCACATAGAGGTGGGCAGCTACGCCCAGAATGATGCTTGGGCCATGCTCTTCCATGTTGAACTCCACCTGCATTAGTAGTAAGCCAGCGGAAGAAGTGACAGAGGACTGGCGGAGCAGGACAGACCGTGATCGCCGCTACACTCGTTATCCGGCATATGGACATCCACCGGCTGAGACGGAGGCAGTCTGGACGGCCGAAGGAAGGGGGCAGGGGCATGAGCATGCGACACCGGTGGAGGACGCAGGGCGCCGATGGCCGCACCGTCGCGTCCCAGCCAAAACGCCATTTCCACACGACTAAAGATTCAGCAAAAAATCGGCAATCCATGGTTCCCCACATCAGAAGGGGGGTAGGAGAGGTTGGGGAGATCCCCGCTGCCGCATGCCGCAGTCACGCCGCAAGCCCCCTCTCATGGCCACGGCTAGCACGCACCTGCCGCCGCCGCAGCGTGAGGTCCGCCTAGCCGCGCACCGCCGCGCGCTGCGTGAGCCCCTCCATGGCCTTGTGCTTGTTGTCCGGTGTCGCCCGTGCCCTGCGCTGGTCGTCGCCATCGCCACGCAGCTCTGCTTCACTGTTCGCTGCGAACCAAACCGCGCGCCGAGGAGGCCTCGCCGACCGCCAGCATCACATCGTCTGGATCTGCTGGAGCGTGTGGGCGCTGCGTGATGGGCATGGGCGTTGGAGCAAGCTTGAGGGGCGGGAGCCATTTTATAAGGAGATACAGCGTTTGAGCGGTGGTGCATCGGCGGTTGAGCGGTGGGCGGCGGAGGCAGAGAGCCCACGCGAGTCTTCGAGAGACGCATCGACACGCGGAGGGAACTGAGAGGAGAAGAGATAACCAATCCGCAGTCGCCATCGACACAGATCGCTAAGTGCACCCAAGGCTTACCCCACAATTTCCCCCCGTAATTGACGTGTCAGCCTCTCACTGGTCAAGTTTTCACTGATAAGAAAAAGTCAAAAAAACAGGGTAAATCAAACCTAGCTAGGTTTAGTATATTTAGAATTTTTAATTGCCGTCAGCCATGCAGCTCCGGACGCCGCGGTCGTGTCTCCTCGAGCGGTCGTGCGTGAATGTTGACGTGACCGGACCATGCCTCTTTACTGGTCATTGGGGCTAGATTCGCTAGTGCTCTGCACAGAAATCATGGCCACGCCGCTGTACCACCCTGTTACATCGTGTCTCTTATGAAAAATGACACTGATTAATTAAGGTTGACACTGGTTAGAGAGAGCGAAGGAAATAAGAGCAAAATTTCCAGCAAGTCATCGGTGGCAGACGAGCTCCACTTATCAGAAACAATGTTAATTACTTGCTCTTAACCTGTGGGTCAATGTTATTTGAAAACATGTTAGACAGGCTAATGGTTTTTATTATGTGGAAAAAGGAAGTACCGATGGTTTACTGACTTTTGGCTTCAGTTGGCGCAGCACTTGATACACATGTCATTTTCCACCATGTCATCAGACAGCACAGAAACCATATACGGGACTCCACAAGACTCGGACCTATCGACTTTATTACGTGACAGACCCAATAGCAGACTCCCCCCTAATCCTGTAGAGTGGTGGTACTCCGACGAGACACCACCATGCCCTACATTTTCTTTTTGCGTGAATCCACCAGAGGAGGACGGTACTGTAGCTTTGCGACAGGCATGCGCACCGTGTGTTGTCCATCCGACTTTATTATTCCGAGACCAATGCACTGGTAGCCACTGCTCTAACAAGACGCACTGCATGAGTTCACATATGGTCAACCAAATCATTTTGCAGTTGCACGCGAGTTTCTCAATTATGCATGTCTTCATGAAACTGAGTGAACTGTTTAAATGTTGCCGCTACTCCATGCTCAGGCACAACATTCTCACCCTGAAACTGAAAGCCTTGATCGTATAGACGTTCCGGGCGCTCGTCTTCTACGATCATATTGTGCATGATTACACAAGCAGTCATCACCTCCCATAGTTTCTGCGTGCTCCAAGTATTAGCAGGATACCGAACGATGCCCCATCGAGATTGCAAAACACCAAAGACACGCTCGACATCCTTCCTAGCACTCTCTTGCTCTTGGGCAAATCTTTCCCTTTTCTCTCCGACAGGGTTGGGTATTGTCTTGACAATAGTGGTCCACTGAGTTGAGCTATGTATAGTAGTAGCGATTTTGTCGGAACCTTGAACATAGTTGCCTGAACAAACCTTATTGTTATCACTGGTTAAAATTTACAGTGTATTATTTTGCAGTAGGATAGCTAGCTATATTTCCATTGACAGAACCTCAAATCACGTGGTCAGTCAGTCGATTTGCAACACGGTAGCAATTCAAAGCAAGATGATGTTTGGTCTAATGGCAAAGCTCAGGAAAGCAAGTGGCCTTTAGTTTTAGAGTCTTGTGCTTTGTGCTCGATGGATTCTCAACGTTTCTTCTTTCTTTCTTTTTTTGTGCAAAACTAAACATTCAACATTTACCAAAGGTTGTTGTATACTTTCATGCGTAACTAAAAGGAATGAAGAAGTTGGTCGGCCGGCCGTGGAGAAGTTGCAATGGGATGCAATGCCTCCTCCCTTTTCATGTGAAATAGAAAATAGAAGAAGACATGCAATTCTCCCAAACGCGTTACGCTGCCAAAAATTTTAGTGAAATTTCGCCAGACTTGTCAAAATCTTGTCCTTGTTTGTAAGAAAACAAAAGGATTAAGGTGTTGGATGCAAAACGTGAGGGTGTTGTTTGCAAGAAAATGAAAAGTTTAGGGTGTTGGCTGCAAAATGTCAGGGTCTTGGCTAAACGTCAGGGTTTTTTGGTTTACTTTTTTTGTTTTTATTTTCCATGGTGTTTGGTTCATACCAGTCGTTGGTCAAGGAGGGAGCTCCAACCTCCGCGCCTAGCCGCAACCTAAACGCTCACATACGCCTCACATCCCTTTTTATTTGTACAATTTTTTTCAGATTTTTTTGAACCGAAATTTTTGAATTTTGAAATTTTCTAAAAATCGGCCTCCATGAAAGCCGAGATCCAAAACGCCATTCTCGCTCATTTCGGTCTTTCCTACTGCTAGTACTACTTAGTCTTGTCTTTAGAAGAAAGTACAACCTCCGTCCGAATTATCCGTCTTAAATTTCTCTAAGTACGGATGTATTTAGACACATTTTAGTGTTACATACATCAATATCTAATTTAAGACAAGTAGTTCGGGACGAAAGGAGTACTGATTAATCTTGTGTTTTCGCAATTAGTGTCTCTGTCATGTCATTATTTCGTCTTGTAAGGCAAGCATTAGTTGTGAAGGTTACGTGTGCCGTGAAGTATCATTCCTATTTACCAAGTGGCAGACGAGCTTCACTTTATCAAAAACAATGTTAATTACTCTTATCCTGTGGGTCAATGTTATTTGAAAACATGCATGTTAGACAGACTCATGGTTTTTATATGTGGAAAAAGGAAATACCGATGGTTTACTGACTTCTGGCTTCCCTGAGTTGGCGTAGCAGCACTTGATACAGACGTCGTTTTCCACCATGCCATCAAACAGCACAGAAACCACTCCACGAGACTTATGATAACTGTAGACCAATCGACTTTGTTAGCAGGCTCTGCCCTAATACTGTATAGTAGTAGTGATACGTTGCCAGGTTGGTAGCAGGCTCTGCCCTAACACTGTTGTAGAGTGGTGGTACGTAGCGCTACAGCTTCAGCGAGACACCACCATGTCCTGCATTTTCTTTTTGCGTGCGTGAATCCACCTGAATCCGGCTTTTTGACAGGCATACGCACCGTGTGTTGTTCCATCCGACTTTATTATTCAGACAACGGTGCACTGGTGCTACTGGTAGCTAGTACTACTCCAACACGACGCACTGTGTTTTGGTGCATATGCATGTGCATTTTGGTAGCAATTATTTAGATCCCGGCCTCTCCTCTTCACGGCTATAAAACTGGGCTCCCGAGCTTGCCTTCCAAGTGTGCGTTCATCCCACTCTCCCCTGCTATAGCCTCTCCTCTCTCCACCTTCCAACTATCTCTTCTCTCCTTCCGGCCACCGGCGTTTGACCCTGAGGCACTCATACCGCCAGCTGGTTTAGAATGCCAGCCCGTATATATGAGTGCCTCACGTAGCGTTTAGAATGCTAGCGGTACGAGTGTCTCAGGGTCAAACTCCGGTGATCAGAAAAACAACGGCAACAGAGGCAAGTTCAAATATAGTAATCATTATTGATTTATTATGCAAAGTTCTAACGTAAATTTTGCTCCTAAAATAGGTAGAAAAAATTGTTTCTGCGGAATCTCTTGAACTCCAGAGGTACTAACCGTTTTTGTTCCCTCTTAGAACTGGATTGTGCACATCCTAAAACTTTCTTTTTTCTTACATCACTATGTTTATTTCAGGGCAGGAACAAGCGACGGAAAGACAGAGAAAAATGAAGAGGTTTTCGAGGGTAACACACTCTAACTTGATCTTCTTACCACAGAAAGTTAGTCCAGTGTTGGCCGTTCGTGTCAAGATATTGATAATCTGTATGTACTGTATAGGACCAAGACGCGTGGTAGTCAACATCACCGACATCAAACGACCACCCCCAACCTCAATATGTCGAGAAGTATCCACCGCGCTCGACCCATCAGTGCCACCACAGTGATCATGAAGATAACTTGTTATGCATGGATCCACACTAGGAGAAGAAGACAAGTTGCCCTAGTTGTGTTTGTGTGGTAGCATCGTATCTTTATTCATTTCGGTCTTTCCTACAACTACTACCAGTGCTACTTAGTCTGGTCTCAAAAAGAAAGAAAGTACTTAGTCTAGCGATTCCGCAAGTAGTGTTTCTGTCATGTTATTATTTCATCTACTAGCTTCCTGCATAACACGTCGTGTAAGCAAACATTAGTAGTGAAGGTTCTGTGTACGGTGAAGCATCAATCCTATTTACCAATAGGCATGCCCATGAGGAGTTTGACGACCTCTTGTAACTGCAAGGGCTTTCCACATGTCTCTGGCCGGCCTAGCCATGCAAACTGGAAAGATATGAGAGATGCTATATTTGTGCGGATCAAAGCCCCCGTCCAAATAAAAACAAATGTCAAACGGCTAATTTCACTTGATATACTATGGTCGAGTCCTCAGTAATAAATAAAATAAATAAAGACGAGGATGAATGATGAGGTATTTGTGCGACCTGAATGTTGCCGTGACCTTGGCAGCACCTAGCCATGCAAAATCCAGAGCAGCGAGCCCGCGGGAGCATGCGTGACCTTGTGTGCGGCCTCGTCAGAGCACGGAGCAGCTCGCATCGCAGGAGGGTGGAGACGGACGCTGGCGGCCGGCCCTCCCGAGCGCAGGTGGTGGTGACTGGTGAGCACTAGGGCTGCAAACGAGTCGAGTTCGAGCGAGTTATAGTTGGCTCAGCTCAACTCATATTAAAATTCGAGCGAGCTCAAATTGAGTGAAGCTCGAGGTCGAGCTGTAAAACATGACTCGTGCTCAACTCGTAACGATCTCGAGTCGATCTCGAGTTAGTTTTGAGCTAAACGGAATAGTAAAAACTATAAAATATCTGGGGATTATTCCAACTAGATAAGGCACAACACGGCATAAGAAACCACTAAAACTATATTATTCCAATCAAGACGATGATAATGTAGTTTAATCAAAGTAGTTTGACTTATTCTCTCATAACCAAAAGTCTAGCATCAACATAAGCTGACAATTCACGTCTGATATATTAATTGGGAAAACAAATTATTCGCCGAAGATCATAAAAAGTTGCTGCAGAGGGTAGGCCGGAGATGGTCTTGGAGCTGTCATAGGACTTGAAGTAATTCTCTCCATCATTGTACCAAGAAGCGCAACTGGCCTGCATATTAGAATTTATTAGTTTGCAAGATAATACAAACAATGCAGCAATTCAGATGAATGTTCACCATAGTCTATTTGTTTCTTACTAGTCTGTAGAAACGATCGAAGGATCTTTATCCAGAAAAGGAACTTCAAGTAAGTCATCCTGGTCTTCTTTATCCTAAGAATATTTGTGCACAACAGAATCGTAAGATGTACGTATATACATGTTAGATGATTTGAAATATATGGCATAAACAGAGTATTCAGGAACTCACCTTGTTAGCTTTCTTTTTCTTTTGGGAGCCTCTAATCCAACTAGCTGAACACACCAAAGCCTCAACAGTATTTGGGAGTAAAGAGCTTCTATAATTATCAAGCACTCTGCCTCCAGTACTAAATGATGATTCCGAAGAAACAGTACTGACTGGCACAGTAAGAATATCTTTCGCAACCTTGGATAGTATTGGATACCTTGATGAATTTTGCTTCCACCAAAGTAGCACATCAAAGTCTTCTGAATGATTAAGTGCAGCCTCATCTAAGTATGCAACTAGATCTGACTTGGAAACCTTTTTAGCAGTAGTCTTCATGAAGGTACGAAACTGAGTTGAAATTGCCATGAGACTATTGCTTGATGTCCCATTTTCTGAAGCGACGGCCTGATTATCCACTTTCTTTTCTGCTGCAACCAAGTTGGCTGTGTGGTCACTCTCATAATGTTCATACAACTCCTTCAGTGTTGAACTTACTGAGTCAATGTTGTGTTCAATGTCACTAGCAACATATATCTTGGGAAAACAGAAATTAATTAGATCCATCTTGTACCTTGGATCCAGAATTGACGCTATTGACAGCAAAGTACTGCACTCTTTCCAATACTTCTCAAATTTCTGAAGCATAGCATTTCCCATATCATGCAAGAATTTATCTGTAGAGACAAATGCATCATCGAGGACCTTCTTAACATTCACAATTAGAAGAAAGAACTCATTAGCTGTAGGATAGGTTGATCCAGAAAACACAGTTGTCGCCATGCTCAACACTGCTAAAATATCCCTTATTTTAGCATACAACCTCCACTCTTCACTAGATGGCTCCCACTTATAATTGGCATCCAAATCTGCATAATGTAAAAATGCATTTTTGAAAGAAAAGGCACGCTCAAGCATCTTGTATGTGGATCCCCATCTAGTTGGAACATCAAGACACAACCCCCTCTTGGTTGACATGTTAAGTGACTTGACAATCTTAGTAAATTTGTAGAGCCGAGATGGCGACTTCTTCAAATACTTAACAGTTTGCCTGATGTTCTTAATGAGTGGTTCTATAGCCTTTAGGCCATCTGATACTAAAAGGTTGAGTATATGAGCAGAGCATCTGACATGAAAAAATTTACCATGGAAAAACACACTTCCTCTGGCCTTAAACTTGGACATCAGTTGACGAGCAGCCACGTCATTGGAAGAAGCATTATCAAGAGTTATAGTTGCAATTTTGTCTTCAATCTTCCAATCAAAAAGGCACTCAAATATAGCCTGAGATGTCACAATACCTGTGTGTGGTGGCTCCAGTTCAAGAAAACTAATCACACGGTACTGCATATTGCATTCTGAATCAATATAGTGTGCCACCAAGCTCATATAACAGAGAGTTTGGTTAGAGGTCCAGAGATCACATGTGAGGCTAATTTTGCCAACATGCTTAAGTTCCTTCTTCAGTGTTTCCTTTCGGGACTTAAAAATCTGCAAACATTCATTTTTGATGGTGGTTCTTGATGTCTTCTGATAAGAAGGATTCAAAGTTTTCATCAGCACATTGAACCAGAAATGCTCGACCATGCGGAAAGGGTACTCATGGACAATTATCATTGTAGCAATAAGCTCACGAATTTTTGCATGATCATAGCCACCAGAGAAATTGACTACTGGAAGATCAATACCACATGCATCAGCCGCATCAAAATTCAGAGTGCCTTGACCTTTTTTGATGTTCTCCTCACCATGATGTGCAAAGCAGCCATCCAGATGCCTCTTCATTGTAGTTGTATTTCCAGTCTTCGGGTACATGTACAGTTTGCTGCAAGCCTTGCACTTAACTTTTCTCTCTGTTTCTTCTTTTTTCTTCTTTGAAAGCACCTCAATCTCCTCAAAGTGATCCCATACATCAGAGTGTTTCCTCTTCCTGGATGATTTTGGCAATTCATCATCCTCAACCATCACAACTTCCTTGGCATCCTTGGCTTCATTCTCACAAAGGACCTAAGATTCAGAGGTATTAAGCATATGCGAACGAACATTAAGGTGCAAAGTATCAGTGATAAGGTTGTTCATAAGATGCATTTTCTAGTACATACTGTACCAATTAAGCATATGTGAACGAACATTAAGATGCATTTTCTAGTACGTAATGTATCAATTAAGCGATTGGGTGGACATCTAAAATACCAGAAGATGAGAAGAACATCTAAATAGCCCTAAAAAAGAAGAACATCTAACTTACCAGAAAATGAGAAGAACATCTAAATTACTAGACATACAAGGAAATCTGCAGTACGTCAAACAATAGAAGAAGAACAGTCATATCGCAACCAGTAGACCTGCTCGAAAATCCAGGCATAATGGAGAGATTCAACCAGCAGCTAACAGTGCATACACACACCTAATCAAAAGCAGGGACTCCAGCCGTCTAGGGACCAGGGCGCGGCGTGCCGGGCTGCCGGCGTGGCAGCGTGGGAGTGCCACCTGGGTGTGGTCAGTTCGCGCCGCCGGTCGGCGGGGAGGCATGGTCATGGTGGGGGACGAGGGTGAAGGGCCGGAGGCGGACGCGTTGACTGACGGTTGACGGACAAGTCTGTGTTCTGAATCTGGCGATCTGCCGAGGCCAGAGCGGTGACTACACCGAGTAAAAGAAATGTTCACTTCGGCCTACAGTACTCTGAATCACATGCACTCTATCCAACAGTATTTTACACGTGAACAATCTAACCATAAATCAGATCTTGAGAAGGAACAGCAGATGTTGTTGATGTCATTCATTTATTTATAAATAGTATTACCAACCACATGATGTGAATGTGAAAAAAGGCTTACTTCGATCGATGGTACAGCCATCTCGTTGTTCCCACGAGAACTCATGTTGATCTCTTGAACAAACCAGCAGCAGACCGTGCTCTTTGTGGAAGAAGGTCATATGCTGGGGATTTTTTTTGCCAAAAGTGACAGGATCAGCCGATCACATACCATAATAAGGCCTGAATTTTCTCTGCACTTAATTAAACTTCCATCTTTGCTAGTAAATAAAATGGAAAAAAATCTTGTAAATCATATATGGTAATAAATTATCCCATTTCCATTTAATATATGGTATGATCATTTAATATAATGATTTTATGCCGAGCTATCGAGCTAAAATCGAGCAAGCGAGTACTTGCTCAAGATCGGCTCGTTTCTTGATCGAGCTACATAAAATGTTCATACTCAGCTTGTTTCTTTTCGAGTCGATCTCGAGTCGAGCCAAAAGACGAGTCGATCTCGAGCGGCTCACGAGCAGGGGCGGAGCCAGG
>NC_041391.1:712328267-712356737 GCF_002162155.2 Triticum dicoccoides
TGAGTAATTACCAACGAGATTCGATCAATATACGTACTCGGCCCCCCCTATACTCCAATCCTGGCTCCGCCACTGCTCACGAGCCTCGAGCTTTTCTTGCAGCCCTAGTGAGCACCTCGGCCAGCACAGGCGGCGGCGCGCAGCAGCCAGCTCGTAGTCGGCAGCAGGCGGTTGTCTTCACGCCGCGACCAGCACAACGCACGGCACGCCGGGCAGCACATGGCTGCGTGCGCGCTCTCTGGCAAAGAGCATGCGAAGAGCACGTGCGTGATGGGCTTGCTCGCTGGACGACCCGCACCTAACAAAATATATAACGAACCAAAGAGCTTAATTATTAGTCCCACATCGGGGAGCCTGGCGAACGATGGCCGCTTCATAAGAGGGCCGGCGCGAGCATTCGACGTGCCCGAATGGAAGCACACCCGACGACGTACGAGCTGTTTGACCCAGCTCGTGTCGTGGCGGAGCAATGTGCGGCATGCACATTTAGCAACACCAAAAGGGAAAAGTCTAAAATAAACCTTAAACTTGTAGATGAAAGCTAAACCAAATCTTGAACTTTAAATCCTGGAAATCAGCACACCAAATTATTTGATCCCGGTCTATTTTAAACTTTGAGCATGTTCTAAGGGGATTGTCCACGTGACAGGCAAGGCTGCGGCCGGACGCGACTGACGCGAAGCACATTTTTCTTTAGTGTAACGATACCCAGAAAATAGACTCACGTGGAATCGAACTAGAGATCTGATGGTTTTCATCTCGGGCCGCTAGCCAGTCTAACCAGTAACTCTTGGTGATTACAGATAAGCGCAAAACTATCTAACAACTTACCGCAATGTCGAGATTTGAAGTTTATTTTGATTTTTTTTGAAGCATTACTCTGAAAGTTGTCAACAATTTTCACATACACATATTCTTAAAAGCAAAAAGTAAAATAAAAGTCCAAACATTTTTTTTGCAAAAATTGAACATTTTTTGTAATTACGTCCTTTTTTGACAGCATGAAACATTTTTTAAATACCCAAACATTTTTTAAATTGCGAACACTCTTTGAAAATATGAACAAATTTTTGAAAACTTTGATTTTTTAAACCTGAAATTTTTTAATAGTGTGAACACTTTCTAACTTTTTAAAAAATGGGGACATATTTGCAAAAAAAGAATTGCACTTTACAGTTTTGTTCAGGTTTCAAAATTGTTTGGCTTTTTCAATAAGCGTTTGCACATAAAAAATTCTTTGGAGATATAAAAGATGGTTCACGTTTTCAAATTTTGGGTGTGTTTTTCAAAAAGGTTCATAGTTCCAAAATATCCAAAAAGGTTCAGAGTTTCAAATCTGGATGTTGCGTTCCGTGGTTATAAATAATTCCGCGCTTCTAGCTTAACATCAGGAGCCATCTGTTAGAGCGGTTAGCAAGACTAGTTTAGCAACGCCAGGACACAAGTACGATTCCCAGTTGTCTCTCTTTTTTTCGTATTTTTATTTTTATTAAGTTGTGTGTCACATGCCTGGTTTTTTTTTTTTGACTAGTACGAATTGCTGGAGAGTATGCCCACTAGAGCAAACAGCCGAAACATTCACTAGAGGGAGCGTCCAGAGCCAACGAACCCTTCTCTCAAGGGCAGGCCCCCAGCTGTCGTTCCCCAAATATTACAGTCCAAAGTTTTTCATCAGGCTCCTTTAGTTGTATTCAACTCCTTTGTCCGCTCATTAGAACCTTTTTAACATTTGGCCCCCAAAATACTGATGATTTGTGTTTTGCCCCCCAAGTGACTTTCGGCTAGCCCCGCCACTCGTATTAAACTCTTTTATCATCTACCTCTCACCTGGCTCATTTGGTTGCATTGAACTACTTCATCCTTTGCTCAGTTAGTCGTAGAGAAAACAGTTTCAATGTAGCTTCACATTTAGTTGAAGTTCCTTTCAGATTACAATTTTAATTGCTCGGTCAAATCAGTGTGTGATTTGCCAGAAGATCATGGCCGAAGATTGCATAATAAATTTGGTTGTATCCTCGAGTTCGTCCATCAAGACAGCATCAACAGAGCTTTGGCTCTGCCGTCTCCTCCGGGCGACGAGGTGAGCTTAGGTTTTTTTTATGTGGGTGCGTGCCGACGAGATTTAGCGCAAGTTATTTCAAACAATTCAAGGGTTTATGACCACGACAGCAGCCCCGGGACATTGGTTCTTAAGGGCATGCGCACGAAGACTTTTCAGTTATCATCACGACCGAGCTAACTCCGGTAGAGGACCGGCAACAACGCGCGTCAGCGGCTTATTCCATTGGTGGTAACCACCGTTCAGTGGTGCATGGTTCTTAATGTATTTTCTTTCCGGGTAGGTTCTCAATGTAATTTTCAAGACCACTTTTCACCTCACTTTTATTCACATGCGGGTACTTTGGTTCCGCACTAGTCATTCTCATAACATAATCCCTGGCAACAAATTGGTATTTACTCTAGGAAAAATCGGTGGCATTAGAATGTCAACATACTGCCATCTCTTCAAGCTTGGAACTCTGAAGCACAACTTTGAAAGCCAGCTACCGTGACATTATCATTTAAGTAATACAAAGTTTCAACCGCAAAAAAAAAAAAATTGTCGCTACGAGGGGGTTGGGGCGACTGAATCAGATTGATAAGAGCATCTCCAACAGACGCCGAACGCGGCGCGCGCAAAAAACAGCTTTAGCGCGCGCCCATCGCCTGGTTTGGCGCGGCGCGCTGCGCCCGCTCCAGCAGCCGCGCTAAAATGCAGCGCACGCGCGCCGCTCCAGCAGCGTGCAAAAAATGCAACGCGCGCGCTCGTTCTACAAACTAGAAATGTAGGCATTGAAAGCAGAAATTTTAAAAAAACTAGATAGATTGCATAGATTTTAAACGATACAAAGGTATTTTACATCCAAAACATAGATTGCATAATAAATAAAAACGACAAACGATAAAAAACATAGATTGCATTAAAAAAACTACTCTAAGTCGCTATCATCATCACCACTATCATCCTCAACGGTGTCGTCCCAGGGAGTTAGCCAGATGTCCAACCACCGCTCATCGTTCGGCGTGAAGAACGACTGTCCACCTGCTGCAACGAGGTCGGACTGCGCATTCGCCAACGCCTTCGGCTGACGCTTGTCCAACCGTGTCGCGTGGCGCCTTCGCGTGTCCTCTTCGCGGCGCCTTGCCCAGTAGGCCTGCTCGTAGGCGACGTCCTCCGGGTGGCGCTGGCGCCACTCCGCCATGACCCGCTCGTCCTCCTGGGCGACGAGGAGGCGGTGTTGCCGCTCGGCGTGCTCCGCACGGTCTTCCGCCGTGTTCAGACGAGGCAGAGGGGCGAAGTTGAGCGCTTGCTGGAGCGTGTACACATCTTAGAAGTTAATCTGGCCGCGCGGCCGGCCTAGGCGCCACGCCGCCGCGTCGTACGCGCGGGCAGCCATGTGCGCCGTCCCGTACGGGCCGAGGCCGAGCCGGAGCTCGCCGGAGCGTATCTCCGCGGAGTAGTTGCCGTTGGGGCGCAGGCGGACGCCGCGGTAGCCGGACGCTCCTTGACGGCGCGGCGGCATGGCGGCGCGTCGATGGCGGGGCGCTGGAGCGGCGCGTGGCAGAGAGGGAGAGGAAGAGGAGAAGAGGAAACGTGGAGAAGGCGCGTGGCGCGCGCAGCACTTTTATAGACGCACGCGAAGCGGCGCGCTAAATCTTGCGCGCGAGCTGGTGCCTTTTCGTGCGCGCGCTTGTTTCCCGCGGTCGCTGGAGCGCGGCAAACCGCCCCGCGCGCGCTAAAAGCTGGGTTTACCCCGCGCGCGTCGTTTGAGGCGGGCATTGGAGATGCTCTAAGCGCCGAAATAGCGGGTAGTTACGCAAACATCGGACTGAAGAAAATCCAGCGGAGCCACATCGGTTTCTGTGCTGGGTTCAGAGTCGAGTCGAGTAGGCGCGAAAGAGACGTCTCACGCGTCTCGTGGCAAAGGGACAAACGAGTCACAGGAACGCATTCAGAAACGTACTAGTAGTAGCACACGACATGAGAGAAGGCTCCATGTGCAGCCAGCATGTGGCCTTGTTCCTGGCACATGGGTGCACCCTTTCGAATTTCAGAGCCACCACAGCAGCAAATACAGCCAGCCAATTTTGACAATGTGACATTACAGTTTGGACATCACATAGCTGGTAGTCGTCGCACACGTATAAACAGACCATCTTTTTTTTCAATCGAAGCCATTATCCTATGCAGCTCGGGCTGATCGGCAAACGAAATCAAGGTGACTTCACTGGCAAGGACGAGAGAAACACTCTTCAGGCCTAGTGTTACCGGTGTGCAAGTGAGGAACATTGGTTAATGTTCTCTAAGTACTGCTATTTGCGTACCTTTTCTTTTAGGCGCAAGGCTACCTGCGTACCTGCCCCGCCCTTTTCGAGATAATTTTTAATTTTTTTATGTGTTTTCGGGTTTTAGATGAGTTTTCCCAGGGTTTTAAGGTTTTGGTGAAAAATGCGCAGAAAAACGTGGTTTTTCATCGATGCGAGACACGGATTGGCTCCTCATGGAGGTACATATTTGTTTCCGCGTGTGCCTCTCAAAAGAGGAAAAAATGTTTTCTTTTTTAAACCAGGAGACACAAATTTGCTTCTGCCTGTGCCTCTCTGAAAAGGAAAAAAAAAACTCGTTTTTTTTCGACGAGAGGCACAGATTGCTTCTGTGAGAGGCACAGTTATGTCTCTTGAAAAGAGAAAAAAAATTCTTTCATGGAAGGAACAATTTGCTTCTCGTGGAGTATAGATTTGCTTCCACAAAAGGAAAAAAAACTCATATTTTCTTTTGCTTCCGTTTAAAAGATAAATCATTTTGAATGAAATGGATCTAAGAAAAAAAAACTCCTAGGTTGCGACAAGCAGAGCACATGTAGTGCGTCACTTGTCAACCCGTGAGAACGTGGGAGTGACTTTTGCAAAGTGTACCCCTAACTAGCGATCTCAATTTTCTATATGATTTTGCGCCCTTGCATCTTATGTTTCTTTTAGGACTGCTTGCTGCGTCGAAGAGCAACTCCAATAGCTCCCGTATCCCTAACAAACTATCCTTTTCCAGGAAGTTGGGACAACAAAAGGCCTCTAGCAGCTTCCATAAGCCCGGCAACATTTTACAGGATCCCGTAAAAAGTTGTCGGAATGTGACACTGACTTGCAGGCCCTAGGCCCGGTCTAATAAAAGAATAAAATATTTTGCAGGAAGATATTAACAGAAACTAGAAAAGTTCGTAAATTATACAGACATCCCATAAAACGACTTTTACAAAACGGTTTTGGGCGAGCTCGTTGAGTTGTTCTAATGGCAACGCAAACACACATGGGCCTAGCAACTTGGCCCGCCCAATTTTGGCGTTCATCCTGTTTCCGCTACTGCTCAAATTTCAGTTCATCTTTTTTTGTCTTTTGGGTTTTTTCGTTATTCAACCACTTCTCTCTTTTTCTTTTCCTTTCCTTTTCCAGTTTTCCTTCTCATTTTATTTTTTCTTCAGATTTTTTGTTTGTTATCCCTCTATTTTTCATCTCAGTTTTTAACTTTATTTTTTATTTTAATTCCATAAATATATTTATTTGCAACTAAAAATATTTGCAGTTAAAACAGATTTTGAAAGTGCATGCTAAATATTTTTTGGCTGCCTGATCTAAAAAAATCAATACACATGGATGTTGTTTTAAATACATGATGAATATATATTTTTCAAAAGTGTTTAAAGAAGTTTAAGATGTTCTCGTCCAAATGTCTTTTAAATCTATAGTTTGAAAGACGTCAGCCTAGTTTTGAATGGTCAACGTATTTAAAAAAATCTTCTTCAATTATGTAAAGTACTCATACATTAAAAAGCATATACACATTGTTCTAAAATGTTTTTGGAAATAAAAAATTGCTCACTTCTATTTTTAGAGAAAATAAATAAACCAAATTAAATCAGAGCGAGCAGAAGAGACCTAAGGAAAAAAATCTCACAGAATCCGGATGAACGTTCAGTGTCGAGCTGCGCTAGCCCACATGCACGAGATTCTGTGTTTTCTTAACTATTTTGACTCCACGGGCTCTCTAAGAAAAAATTGACTCCATGGGTGGCAAAATAGGAGGTCTCACCCAACACAATAGGTTTGCCACAGGATGACAACCTACTGTGTTCAGTTTGGACCAGCATACCGCAACGACGGAACCCACTCAAGTTTGGATATTGCAGACGGATTTCGTCAAGAGCACCTACTATTTCGCGATCCACGCCGTGGATATGATGCAATTGCACACCTCCAGGTAGCAAGTTCCAGCTAAGTGGGCCGAGACAGTGCGGGAGCACACATTCTCTATTTTTTATTGTTCCTTTTTTTAAAAAGAATTCAATGAATGTTCAGCATTTGAAAAGGTTCATGGATTTCAAATTATGTTTAGGATTTTAGAAATGATCTTGGTTTCAAAAATATTCAAATATTCATTTGTAAAGTTTCCATGAATTCATAAAATGTTCAGAATTTCGAAAAATGTTGAAGAATTATATTTTTTCACAAAATTCAAAATTATTCCTTGAAAAAGAATCTTCCTGATTCATAAATTGGTCACTGTTTGTAAAGTTGTTCATGAATACAAAATCTTCTCACAGATTTGAAAATGTTCATGATTTCCAAAGCAGTTTTTGTATTAAAAAATATGAAGCAGTTCAATATTCAAAAAATTGCAGTTTGAAAAATAATTGTGAATTTAATAAATGTTTGTGATTCCAAAACCAATAGTGAATACAAAAATATTCATGAAATCAAAAAAAATATGAATTTTAAGAATATTGATGATTTAAAAAAATCTTCACAAATTTGAAAAGCAAATGTTTGTGAAATTGGATAATTTCCTCAATTTCAATAAATGTTTGCGAAATAGATAAAATAACTGATGAAATTGAATACTGTTTGCAAATTTGAAAAATTGTTAGCTAATTTGGAAACAAAATAAAAAATTCTGAATAATGTTCACGAACTCAATAAATGTTCATAATTTACGAAAAAGTTCATGAAATTGTGAAGAAAATAGAAAAAGGGGAAAATAAAAGAAAATGGAAATGACAAAAGTAGAAAAAACCAAAAGAAAACACAGGAAAAAAATGCCTAGAACCTTCCCAAAACCAGGAAGGGGTTCTTGCTAGGTGGTTCGCCCAATCGTAACTATGGGCACTGACAGGGATACACGTCACCTCCCTATCCATTGACCTGTGCGTCAAATAGGATCCATTGTTCTTCTCCTTACAAAGATTTAGGTTAGTTGTTGAGGCCTTTTTTTGAAAAAGATAAATCCTAAGGGTTCGAATTCGCCCATAGCAAACGGAACTTTTTCTATAACAACTTCCGTAGATGCGAGGGCGACAAGTTTAATTGATATGGATGGCAATTCTGTCCTCGGTTTGTTTTTTCATAGAAAAGTGTCATACATACATGGCAACTAAATTTGCCATCCTCGTGTCAATTAACATTATCATAAAAAACATTCGGTTTGTCATGGATAAAATCCGAATGTTTGGGACTTATGAGGGTCCTTTTTTTGTTGTTGATAAAAAGCTTTCAGTTTTGCTTTTTGGTGGTATCCGATTCATTTTTAGGCTAGCTGTGGAGATGCTGTCGCGGAGCCGAGTCCTTGGCCTCGGTCAGGTCCCTTCCCTTGTGAAACGGCTCGGTTGGTGGCCAGCGAGGCAGCGCGCCACCGTCCCATCTGATGGCGCCGAGTGTAGTGTAGTCACCGGTGGCGATAAGTATAACGGCCAGCTGCGTGATTCCAAAACATGAATGGACGGGCCCGGCCAGGCAGCCGACACGAACCATGTGCGCGCGCCGGCCGCATTATCGAAGACGCTGCCGTGACGCCGCCCCACCGCCAGTTCACCACCAGCCCAGCCCACGCGAGAGCATCTAACCAAGAAATCATCAGCCTAAAAGGGGAACAGCACACTGACACCCTCTGTACCAGCTCGCGCAGCACAGCAGAGTAGCAGCAGCAGCGACCATGGCGGCTAGGTCGTCGGCCCTCCTCGCCGTGCTGGCGGTAGCACTCGCCGCCGTGAGCTTCCTCCTCACGGGGGCCAGGGCCGACTTCGACGACCAGTTCGAGGCGATCGGCGACCGCGACCACATCGGGTACCGGGACGACGGCGAGGACAAGGGGCAAGAGTTCTCGCTGGAGCTCGACCAGGAGTCCGGCTCCGGCTTCAAGTCCAAGGCCAAGTACCTCTTCGGCGAGTTCGAGGTCAAGATGAAGCTCGTCGACGGCAACTCCGCCGGCACTGTCACCTCCTTCTACGTACGTCAGCCATCTCATCCTCATCTTCCTTCCTTCTTTGTTGTCTTCTTCTTTCTCTCGTTGCTAAATAAAATGGAGAATGGATCTGTGGTGCAGCTGACCTCCGGCGAGAGCGCGACCCACGACGAGATCGACATCGAGTTCATGGGCAACTCCAGCGGCGACCCCTACGTGATGAACACCAACGTGTGGGCCAGCGGCGACGGCAAGAAGGAGCACCAGTTCTACCTCTGGTTCGACCCCTCCGCCGACTTCCACACCTACAAGATCACCTGGAACCCCAAGAACATCATCTTCGAGGTCGACGGCGTGCCGGTGCGCACCTTCAAGAAGTACGACGGCCTGCCCTTCCCCTCCAGCCGCCCCATGACGGTGCACGCCACGCTGTGGGACGGCAGCTACTGGGCCACGCAGCACGGCACCGTCAAGATCCACTGGCGCCACGCCCCCTTCGTCGTCCCCTACAAGGCCTACCACGCCAACGGCTGCGTCCACGACAAGGCCACCAACAAGACCTCCTGCCCCGCCGGCAGCGACGCCTGGATGCGCCGGGAGCTCGGCGAGGAGGAGCTCAAGACCGTGGCCTGGGCCGAGCGCAACTGCCTCTCCTACAACTACTGCGCCGACGGCTGGAGGTTCCCCAAGGGCTTCCCCGGCGAGTGCGGACGCGACCTATGAGCGATTGATGATTCAGTGGTAGCAGCACTAGCTAGCAGTACACCTCGGAGCCGAGATTTCATTGATTAATTTCTTCCTTCCTTGCTACTCCACTACAGTACAATCGATTGTTCTTCTTGTTCATCCCATCTTACCTTACCTTACATAAACCTGTGCCATTTTTCTTTTCTTCTCTTCGTGTACATTCATTTTTGCCACCTTTAATAATTGTTTAGAAGAAATGTGAAGAAAGTGGGAGGAAAAGGGTGGTATGCGTATAGTTAATATTTTGGTTGATATGTGTTGACATTTTGTCTTGGGTGTCAGTGTGTCTACATGCATGTTGGCTCCAGAGAGAAAAAAGAGCTTTGTATGGATGCGTTTCTGACTTTTTGTTACAAGAAAGATAATAACGATGGATTCTTGCAAGCAAATTATAATTATATGGTTGTTGAGTGGACGGAAGGAAGCACACAAGCGACGGTGGGTGCGCATTGAGTGATGGCACATGCTGTAGTACTACTTGAGTGGCGCCCATTGTCCGATCTACCTCTCCCGGTACTCTCCAGTACTAGTACAAAATTAAAGAGCAATTAACCAACAATGTTCGTCACTTGCATTGCACACTGACACGGGTAACACTAGGCCTGAAGGTGGAAAAGGTTCTCGTCCTTGCACCGGTGAAGGGAGTAGCACCGAGAGTACCGGGATAGGATAGGATGATAATTGGTTTCGATTACAGAAATTATGTACTCCCTCCGTTCGGAATTACTTGTCTCGAAAATGAATGTATAGTTCTAGCTACATCCATTTTCGAGACAAGTAATTCCGAACGAAGGAAGTATGTCTGTATGTATATACGTGTGCGACGACTACCAGCATGCAGTTTGTGTTTCAAAACTGTAATGCCAACGCCATGCGTCGTCAAAACTGGCTGGCTGGGGCCACACGGAACATGATAGTAGTAGCCTAGAAAAGCGAAGCTAGTATCTAGCAGCGCCCGCGATGGCTCCCGCGACCCAGCGCCCGCGGCCGGCGGCGCCGCCTTGATCTCCTCCCTCCGGCCGCCATTTCAACCGCCGCGACCAGATCCGAGCAGCTCTCCGCGTCCTCTCTCTGTACACTCCTTCTCCCCTCAAGGCTCTCAAGGTGCTGCCCATGGCAGTCGCGTCTGCCTCGTCTTCTTCGACCCCGTCGACCGCGTCGACTGCTGCCGCCGCGATGGCCGCGGCTGCTCTTGCCTCCCGCAAGGCCGACCCCGCAGCTGGTGGCCGCTTGTCCCGCGCCGGCATGGGACTCCCGCCGAGGCCGGTTGTGGCAGCATCTCCGGCGGCGCATCCTCCCCTGCCCGGCGTCGCCGCAGTGTCCACCCTGGGCATAGAGTGTGCTGCTCCGGATCCCCGTGCCCCTGGCCTGATGGATGGCGGGCTTGGGTCCCAGCCACCGCTGCGGCTTGTGTGTCTCCCCTCCACGGGCTCTGGTGACGCCACTTCTGCCTGCGCCACGCAGTCAACCCCGACTGCTACTGTGGGTGCGTGTGAGCCGTCCCCGGCTATTGCCGGTGCTGCTACGTCGTCCTTGGGCCCTGCGGAAGCCCCGTCGTCACCACCGGCTGCTGCTGCTGAAGCGCCATCTACAACTGCTGCTGGTTGCGCTACATCGACCTCGAGTACCGTGGAAGTGACGCCGTCCTCAACACTTGTCGGCACTGCATCAGGTCTGGACCCGGAGCGATATGTTTCATGGAGCTCCCTTACTCACGACGAAGATGATGATGAAATAGCCCCGCGGACGCCACCGCCGGCTGCCAAATACCCAGTTCCGGCTACTCAGCCGGGTGTGACGTGTGATGCGGATGCGTGCGGAGATTGGCAGGAGGTGCTGCCGCGGCGACACATGCAACGCCTAGACTCTCTGGTCCCTGCATTGGCTTCCCGTCCTGTCCCTGCTTGGCTTCGTGGTAGATGTTGCAGATGCCTCCTTCCTGGTCACCGTGTAGCGGTTTGTCGAGATCCTTTTAGGTGTTCTCGGTGCCTTGAGAATGGTCATCGAGCACGTGAGTGCCGCAATCCCTGGCGTCCCCTCAGCTTTTTGGGAAGCCCTACCGTGTCACTGTTGCCACGCCTCCCCGGGCACCAACAAGCTCTAGCTCCTCGCAAGGTCCAGAAAGAAGCCTCGCCCCTCCCGAAGACGTTTTGTCGTGATTCTTGGGCATCGATTGTTGCTGCTCCTGCTGGCTCTATGGCCTCGACGGATTTCCCTGTGCGGCCTGCCTTGGAGCGGCAGGCCAAGCTGTCACTCTGAGCTCCTTGGTATGACATCCCTCCAGCTTCAGGAAACGGTCCAGCCTCTTCGTGATGTCATTGACTCCATGCAAGGTTGGATGTTGCGGATGGAGAGCTTCATGGAGCGTGTTGAGGCTGCACTTGGCGATCTCTCCATGGCGACGCCTGTGTTGCAGACTGCTCATGTATTGCGTCCTTTGGTTGTGCCTGTTGACACCTTTGAGGTCGGGATGGGTGCCGAGCTTCATGGTCGTTTCTCCCCTCGTGCTAGAGCATGTTCTCCGTCGTCAGCCTCTGAGGGACTGGACAATGATGTGGTTGTGACTCCGGTGCTGGAGATCATGCCTGAGTTGCGGGAGTTGTGTGAGGGTCCGGTTCTGCCTCTGTCCGTCGAACAACGGAAGGTAGACCCCCCCGAGATCTCGATTGTGGCTTTACCGCCATCATCACCCCTGGAGTCTAGCCAGATACCTGATGCCAAGGGGTGTGGTGATTTGGATGTTGCAGTCTCTGCCATTCCCTCGTCTGCGACCATCGAGCATGTGATGCATGTGAGTGACATGACCACTGAGCCAAGTGTGGTTGCACCTACTCCAAATCCAAATGCTCTCTTCGCGAAAGAACTTTGTGACTTGCTCGCCAGTGTGGAGGTTGCTAGACCTGGTTTGGGCAGGTCAATTGCTTGCCTTCTGACGGGGACACCAATAAGAGGCAAACACAAGAAGGTGGGAAAAGGCAAGAGTGGTGCCATAGGCAAGGCGTCTCTGACTACTTGATGGATGATCTTCATTCTCTCGGCCCATCCTCTTGAATTGGGTCGTTGTTGTGGGTTGGAAGGTGTTTGATGTCTTATATCGATGTGTTCTTGTCGGGGGTCACATGGCGTAGTAGCAATGTCGAGGTTTGTGGATGTTGTGTAATCAGAAGTCCGGCGGGGGCCGCCTATGCGGTTGTGGGGTTTTTCTTGCCATGTGAGTAGTTAGTCCGTCCTTCGTTTGTATTGGTTTTCGCCCGGTTTTCCTTTAATTAACTGGGCAATTTTCTTCTTCTTAATTAATCAATGAGGCAAAAATTTTGCCTCCGTTTCGAAAAAAAAACTGGCTGGCTGTCAAATTCGAATGGGTGTACGCAGGCAGTCAGCGGGGCCATCCATCCACGTGCTAGAACAAGGCCACATGCTGGATGTGCACATGGAGCCTTCTCATGTCGTGTGCTACTACTAGTACTAGTACGTTTGTGAATGCGTTCCTGTGCATGGCCGCAGCGCTGCCTCGTTCGTCCGTTTGCGCGAGACGTCTCTTTCGCGCCTATACTCGAGTGTGGACCCAGAGAGATCCATGTGGCTCCGCTGGATTTTCTTCACTCCGGTGTTTGCATGCGTAACGACCCCCAACCCCCTATTTGGGCGGGCATCTGCAGATTCAATCGCCCCCAACAACCCCTCGTAGCGAGAATTAGCTGGCTTTCAAAACTGCGCTTCAGAGTTTGAAGTTTGAAGAGATGGCAGTGCTAGTGTCACCCATCTTTCGTGGAGTAAACTCCAGTTCGTTGCCAGGGATTATGTTGTGAGAATGGGTAGTATTTTTTGCGGGTTTGTGAGAATAGGTAGCGTGGGATGAAAGCACGCACAGACCAATAAAAATGAGGTGAAAAGCGGTCTTGAAAATTACAACCCAGGATCATGCACCACCGGACGACCATTGCCACCAATGGAAGTTGTCGCTCCTCTCTATTGGACCCAGCTTGACCGTGTCGATGATAGCTGAGCGTACTGTGGAGCTGGCATTTTTCTGCTCGGAGGAAGAGACAACGGAATTCAACCTGTGGGCTGTGGGCGGAGCATGCATCACAAGCTGATGCACGCTAGTTAGTGGAGGGGGGCCACGTGTTAGGAACGGGTCCAAGTGAAAGCTGGGTGTGAGGGGGACCCGCAGGGCATGGCCAACGCTCCAACTTGGACCAATGCCCCGCAGGTACACGTCGGACTAGCAGTTGGCGTTGAGGAGAATGGCAAAGAAGGCAATTTGACCATCCTCTGTTGGCGAGCCTATCCGCTGTCCAAATCTGTTTTGTATGGCAAGCCAAGCGAACAATTTACTTTTGGCGGGGCCCAAACCTTTCAAATCAAGTGTTCCATCGGCGAGCGGATCAGGCTAAGGAATTGCACCTTGTAAGCGGACTCTGTCGAGTAGAGGCCATTACTAGTATGTTATGTTTCTAGACGATGTCGTCTAGCACTTCATCGAGGAGCTGGAAGTCGCGGATGCTTGCCCATAGTTGAATGAATTGGTGGAAATGTGTGAACGAGAAGGTTGCATATCTCTTTATTTCGGATACCCATGCGCCATCTTGTAGAGCTTCTCTAATCTTCCAATATTTCATCGAGGATGCCCTGTAGATGAGGGGCACAATATCCTTGGGCTTCATATCATGCACCCAAGGCGCGTCCCAAAAGGACGTGCGCGCACCATTGCCGATGGTAATGGTTGTGAAGCGATTGCAAAGTGTGGTGTTGCAGGATGCAACGTTTCTCTATGGCATACGTATACGTGGACCGTGTGTGAGCCACTTGCTGAGCAAACCGATGTGAACACATGGGGTGTGTGTGTGTGGCGCATGTGTATATAATGCCGTCCTTGTACCAAACGCTTCATCCACACAAGAAGCACATCACCTAGTGTTATTGCAGCTTGTGGGTCGAGATGGGGCGCGGCAGATCTAAGGCGTACTCTTCCTATCTAGAGAAGCACATACAAAAAAAATTGGCTTGGTTTTTTTGGATGTGCTCCTCTAGCTAGGAAGAAGGAACGTATACGTGGCTATGATGGTACATCCCACCATCATCTTCTCCTTCTCCGGCTCTTCTATTGCCAATTTGCTAGCATTTTGCACTAACTTTTTTTCACTCCAACCACCGGAATGTGACTCGTCCGAGGCATCTACGTTGCTAGGATGGCATGCAAGTGTCCTAGCAAGCGTTCCCGTTCTCGCAAGCAAGCACCAGCCGGTAGGTCTATCTTCCTACCACATGGTTTGAGATCTACACATTTGGCTACCTTCCTAGGGTTTAGCTCGATGTAATTTCCATCTCCCATGTCCATTTAACATTGTTTGGGGATCTATGCTATAGAGTAGTGCCATGGAGAAGATACGGTTACTGTTTCCCTGGACCTTAATCTTACACAGTTCCTCCATCACAGTCCCGCGACCACACCTTTGATTTGAGGGTTCCATTCCCCAACAAGGGTTTGGAGCATCAATGAGTTGAAGGCAAGAAGGACACACACACACCCCCATATGCTCACATCGGTTTGGTCTCACACACTGTCCACGTATGCCATAAAGAAACGTTGCATCCTGCAAGCAACAGCACACATTACAAAAGCTTGTCTTATGATTTACTCCTTCCGTTCGGAATTAGTTGTCACAAAAATAAATAAAAATGGATGTATCTACAACTAAAATACATCTAGATACATTCATTTTTTGGACGAGTAATTCCGAACGGAGGGAGTATATGATAGATTTTAATCATCTGTCTAGCTTGCAGGTGGTGCCTCAAGTTCAACTTTCTCCTGATCAACTTCCTCTGCAGGGACGGACTCTTAAATCTGATTTGCTCGTTGCCGGTCCTAAAATCTACTCTGATGCAATTTTCAGATGTAATAAAGTTGAGGGTTCTATTCCCCAAGGGATTGGAGCATCAACGAGTTGGAGGCAGGAAGGACACACACCCCCATGTGCTCACATCGGTTTGCTCAGGAAGCGGCTCACACACTGTCCACGTATGCCATAACCCATAAAGAACCGTTGCATCCTGCAAGCAACACCACACTTTGCAGTCGCATTATCTTGTCATTTCGGTTTTTTTCTTCCTATGCGGCGCACGCAGCTACTCCCTCCGTTGAAATATAAAATGTTCTAACTTTTTTCCGATTCAGATGTGTATAGACACAATTTATTGTGTGTTTTTTTTACTATTTCAGCATGTACGCAGTTCATATTAAAATATCTAAACATCTTATATTTGTGAACGGATGGAGTAGTAATTAAGCATGAACCATAATGCAGATCCAGCAGAAAGAAAGTCTTATATTATGTATGGGGCACCCAGAACGGAGATGACCAGAAGACAGCAGCCAGTTGTGCTGAGTTGGACGCCACCAATGTCGGGATGGATGAAATTGAACACAACGGTGCGTTTGTTTCTCTGGATGCAGCAGGAGCGGACATGCTTATGCGGGATCATCTAGGTGCTATTAATTTTTCAGCTTGCAGAGCCCTCTTTACATGCAGAGATGCATTGGAGGCGGAACTATGCACATGCATGGAGGGGCTCTCCCTGGCCATTCAACGGACGGATCTTCCTATTGTCGTGGAGCTGGATTCTCTCGAAGCGGTATCTTTGATATCGGGTGCGGAGCTTGATCGCTCAGTTTATGCTTCAATTGTGAAGGAGATAAAGCTTTTGATGAGTCCTAGACAAACTTGTATTACTCATGTATCTAGATCTCAAAATAAAGCTAGTGATATGTTAGCTTCTTTTGCTAGAACTCATGGTAGGACTATGACCTGGCTAGGAGCTGGCCCGAGTGAGGTTTTGGAGATTACCTCAGATGATTGTAAGGACATTGTGATTGAGTAATACAAGTTTTCAACCTGCAAAAAAAAGTAATTAAGAACCGAGACACAATCGACCACGGGGTGAAGAACAACAGAAACAAAGCTAAGATAATTATTAATATGATACATATAGCTTGGCGAATATTCTGGCTCGGTCATAGTCTTAAAAACCGGACTCGATCGGCGGTCGGATCGAAAAAACCGAAACCGGCGATCCCGGTAGTTTTTTAAGTGCAGCGGATCAATCGAGCAATCAAACTGAAAAAAACAAGTAGAAACGGACGGTTTCTCAAAAAACCGATGAACCAGGTAATTCACAGAAAACTGGTCGGTTAGATGTTGTTTACAGAGAAAGCCCCTCAATCAACTCATTTTCGTGCGAACAAGCTCGAGGTCGAATTAAAAAAAGGGAGAAACCCCCTCTTTAGTAGGGTTTCAGCCATTTTAGGAGCATTTCTCTCGATTTTATCCACGGACAAACCCTATAGGGCGTCGGCACCCCTCCGGCTCAACCCTTGCTTGGCGCCATGGCATGGCGATGTCGCTTCTCCCTCGCCGCTCCGTGTGGTACTGACCACCAACCCATGCCGCCACTCCCGCGTCCCGCCATCTGCACCACCTCTATAGACTGTTGGGGAGAGAGGCTGCCGCCACCTGGTTAGACTGGTCCATACAGCTTCGTTCTCCCTCCGCTATAGTCAAATCGACCAGGTTTTTTCATCCGTTCACCGCTGATTTTTTTATCCAAGGTGATATCAAATCTTCTAGAAAAGGAAAAACGGTTTTTCCTAAATTTCGTAAGTGCGCCACGTGCATTGTGGCCAAGCGAAGTCAGCCCACTTATTTTCCAGCCCACACAACTGAGAAACCCTATATTTCTAAAGAAAACAAACTGGGAAAAACTATTTGCCGCACGTGACACCAGATAGTTGCAACTTGCAGAGGGCGCCCAAGATTGGGCCGGCCCGTTTCCTTCTTTTTTTGTTTTCTATTTCTATTTGTCCTTTTTTATTCCTTCATCTTTTTCTTTCCAGTTTCTTTTTTACCTTCCAATTTCTTTTTTTTCTTTTTCATATATTAAAAATTGTAAAAAACTTTCAGAATTTTAGTTTGTGTTTAAATTTTTCAAAAATCTTCAGAATTCCAAAATTTTGTCCCCATTTAGAAAGTGTGTGGATCATTAATTTTTTTCTCATTCTAAAAGTTATTCAAAATTCAAAGAAAAATATCATTTTTTCAAAACATGTTTGTGTTTTCCAAGAAAAATCAAGATTTTCAAGAAGATGCATTTTCAAAATGTTCCAAATTCGTAAAATATTCTTGTTTTGGTAAATTATTCAAAAATTAAGGAAAACTATTTTAAATAGTCCCACATTGCTCCTTTACATATAGTCGTACCAATTTATATATGTGCGTGAAATTACATTTAGTAATATGCTGTAATATTTTTGGTATGTGAGCTATCTGGGAAAGGACCCTGAAGTTTTTAAAGTGAAAAAATCCCATCTTTTCAAAAAATATTTGTGTTTTTCATTTTTTTTGAGATTTAAAAAAAGATTGCATTTTCAATAATGCTCCAAATTCGATATTCTTTAATTGGTGAAATGTTCACAAATTTAAAATAATGTTCACGTCGAAAAATACACATTTTCTAAAAAAAATCTGAGTGCTTAAAACATGTTCTGGTTTAAAAAATTGTTCACAAATTCAAAAAATGTACATGTTTTTATAAAAGGTTCAATATGTTTGTGAGTTTTAAAAAATGTTCCCATTTCAACTTTTGTTCATGTTTGTCCAAAAATGTACGGCATTTTCAAAAAACTATTCCCGCTTTTTTAAAATGTTCAGGATTTCAAAAATTGTACATGTTCCTATGAATATTCGGATATTCATAATAATAATTATTTTTTGAAAAGTTCAAAAAATATTAAAAAAAGGTTTTGAATATGACGTTGTAGTATGTTCTTCAATTTTTACACTGGTAATTAGTTAGTAGGATGTGTTTGTTCGAGTGGCTGGCAGCTCTTGGTCAGGTCTTTCAGATCGTGAGTTTGTTCCTTGAACTTGCCTTATTTTTTTGGATTTTACTCGCGCCTTAGAAAAATACAGGCTGTTTCGATGCTGGTGCCTTTCACAACCCACACAACTTAGCCGACCTAACTACCGGGAAAATATGGCAAACTTTTTTAAATAGTCCCACATTGCTCCTTTACATATAGTCGTATCAATTTATATACATGTGTGAAACTGCATGCAGTAAGCTAGATAAACGATGCATGAATTAAGTTGGACGAAGGATGGATAGATTGGCACGTGAGCTAGCTGGAAAAGGACCTTGAATTTCTTTAAGAAAAAATAACTCCAATATGTGAGCTAGATGGATGGATTTCTATGTGAGCTAGCTATAAAAGGACTGTGAGCTACATGCATGAAAAAGAGTAGACTCGGATCACTTCCATATTAGGAACTTCAAAACTTAAATCGTCTTGATCAATTAACAAAAAAATAGCGGAGCAGAATTAACTCCAATTGTACTATATTGGTGGCTTGTACATGGAAAAGAGAAGACCTCACTTCCATATTATGGAACTTTATATCTTAAAATCCCCTCGAATGAATGAAAAAATAGATCGACTAATTCGTGAGCCTTCTCTCGCATGTGATGACCTAACAAAACCCTTAATTCCCCTTGATCAATGAACGAAAAAAAATTACGGATTGGTTACTTCACACCGGCAAAACCCAGAATCTAGATGTTCCTTTTCGACGTGCACACATTTTTTTTTGCTTGCACATATAATTCTCACTAAATTTAAATGCACACTATCTTTTCTTCCGTTGCAACGCACGAGCATATGTACTAGTTCATCACTAAAATAAACAAATAATTAACTCACGAACACAACTAAACACTGACAGGCAGTTGCATACACTTCATTATGAGACAATGCTTGGTAAGCTTGGGACCCTTGCATGGAGGGCTCACGGCGCCGTCTTCTTCACGCCCAGCTTCACCTAGGCCCGCCCCTGATATGTGGCCAACCTCCGCCAACTCGTGTGCATCAACTGCTTTCCCCACGAGTCGAATTCCGTTGTCTCTTCCTCCAAGCAAGTTTACTGATTTCTAGTGTGCGTCCACGTATAATCGACAAGATCATCCAGAAGTGGCATATGCATTTGTTGATCTTGCAGTAGTTGTCGATGCATCTTTAGAAAGTTGGCAATATTTTCTACTTGTTCCAGGAGGTGGACCTGAACATCAGGATTCTTGAAATCATGCGCGCACGTTGCCCCTTCACCCTCATCATCGATAATCATGTTGTGCAAGATTACACAACATGTCATGACTTGCCAAAGTGTCTCCGGTTCCCACATCATCGCAGCTCCATGAAGAATACCCCAACGAGCTTGGAGCACTCCAAAAGCCCTCTCCACATCCTTCCTAATCGCCTCTTGCATTGTTGCAAAACGGGTTTGTTTGTTGCCTTAGGGATCAGATATGGTCTTCACAAACACCACCCACCGAGGATAGATACCATCAGCAAGGTAGTACCCCCTGTTGTAAAGTCCGGTAGCAATGACGAAAGAAAGTTTCATGGAATGTTGGGACCACTGTGAAGTAGTCCTTGTACAGAAGGTGTGCACCAGCAATCCTATTACGCGGAATAACTCTATGGCCCTTGATGGAACCCTTGAAGTTTAGGACATGCTCCTCTGCTTTCTCGAACTCCTCTTGGATGCTCATCATCATCATTATCATCATCATTTCGGCATCCTCATCGCCGAATCCCACGATGCGATTAAATCCTTGAATATGAATTCATTAAGATCATCGTCTCCATTGCCATCATTCCACGATGAATCCATTGGTGGCCTAGAAGTAACAACCGAAAGAAAAAAACCAGCTCGGGCATTTCATCGAACACGTAGAGTGCGAGGTGAAAAAGTGAATATTAAACCAACTTCACCTGGCGAACCAAAAAAACCAGAAGAAAAGCCACAGAAGAAAAAAAAACAAAAGAAAAACCAACAGTAGAAAGCAACAACGACACCCCAGAAAAAACTCAAAACTGGGTCGGCTCAACAACCCGGCTCAACCCCCAGAAAAAACCAACAGTAGAAAACATTGGTGGCCTGGCCCGACGCTGCTCCCGGGCCGGGCTCGGGCCTAGATTTTGAGCCCGAAGGCCGGGCCGGGCTGGGCCCAGGCCCGTCATTTTTGCATTTTCCTGAAGGTCGTGCCGGGCTGGCCCGAAGCCCGACGGGCTTTTACGTGTTCGGGATAGGCTCGGGCCCAGAAAGACAGGCCTGATGGCCGGGCCGGGCCGGGCCCGGGCCTGAGTTTTTTGTGTCGGGCTTGGCTAGGCCCGGCCCGAAGCCCGACCCGGCCCGAGGTTTGGCCAGGTATAGGCATGACTAATCTGTGCCTCCACGAGAAGTAAATCTGTGCTTCTCACGAAAGAAAAAAAGAAAATATGGTTTTTTTCTCTTTTCGAGAGGCACGGCCGCGCCTCTCGCAAAAGCAAATTCGTGCCTCCATGAGAAATAAGTATGTGCCTCTCGCGAAAAAACACATTTTTTCCTTTCCGATAGGCACGACCTTCGTGCCTCTTACAGAAGAAAATCCGTGCTTCCACGAAAAGTAAAGCTATGCTTCTCACGAAAGAAAAAATAATACATGTTTTTCTCTTTTCGAGAGGCACGACTGTGCCTCTCACTGAAGCAAGTCCATGCCTGCATGAGGCACGAGAAGTAAATCTATGCCTCTCTTAAATGGGAAAAAAACGTGTTTTCTCTTTTCGAGAGGCACAACCGTGGCTCTCGTGGAAGGAAAGAAAGAAAAGAAAACCCGCCTTTTATCTTGCAGAGGCAAAGCCTTACCTCCACAAGAAGTATATTTGTGCCTATCGCGGAAGCAATGCGTGCCTCCACGAGAAATAAATCTGTGCCTCTCGCGGAAGAAAAAAAATGCATTTTTTCATTTCCGAGAGGCACGACCGTGCCTCTCGCGGAAACAAATCCATACCTCCACGAGAAGTAAATCTGTGCCTCTTGCGAAAGGAAAAAGAAACGCATTTTTTTCTTTTTCGGAAAGCATGGCCGAGTCTCTCGTGGAAGTAAATCCGTGCCTCTCGCAAAAGAATGTTTTTTGCATTTTTTTCAACTTTCTGAAAGGAACTAGGCACTACCGTGCCTTTCACAGAAATAAATCCATACCTACACGGGAACTAAATATGTGTCTCTCACAAAAGGAAGAAAAAAAATGTTTGTGTATTTTTTTATTTTTTTGTCCAAAAGCTTAGAAAAGCCGTCGAAAACAGGAAAAAGTCGAAAACACATACAGAAAAAAAAGAATTCCGAATGGAGCGCCCAAAGCGCGACATGTAGCGGCGGCCGAGAGCGCGACAAGTGACGCGCTCCAAGCCCACCTCAAGTGACCATTGCAGGGGCTTCCGAAGGAGTACTTCTCAATTAGTTGCTCTCACCTTATGTTCCTCGTGTTGTTCTGTTCTTCTTCTTCTCGCCTCTTGTTCAATCCTTCTCTGAACTCGCTAATTGGTGGTCCTCCTTAGTTATAGATGTAATTACTATAAGTGGTTGTATCAACTCCTGGTGTAAATTATTTGAAAATGGTTAGTTCTTCAGAACATGCAACACATCCTTCAACAGAGAAGAAATACTACTTCAGAGAAAGAACTTTTATTATTTATGATTACTCTTGTGTTTTGTGTAACCGGCAGGTGTTGGAAACTAGGGATCACCTCTTTTTCCATTGCCCTTTCGCATGGATATGCTGGTCTTAGTTTTGCACAAACTGGACACCCAGAGGGAATACAAGCAAATAGTAATCTTCTTTATCCACACATGGGTGTCCTTTTTCTCTAGAGTTAATCATCATGGTTTATCTTTCTCTACATGTAAGTACCAAGTAGTGCTATCAACTCCTGCTATATACTATTTACAAGAGAATTATTTCTTCAGAACATGCAACACATTGTTGAACAGGGAAGAAATAATAGTTCACTTCAGAATTATTTAAACAGCGATCCCGATTTCCGAAAAACCAAGATGGAGTACATCTAAATGCTGCAGCAATTTCATTACATTATGGTACAACACATTTTTATCACTAGATCTAGAAAGGTCAACACAAACTCTTCCTCTTCTGGCAACTCTTGCTCCGGTTAGCCAATTTTGATTCACGAATCGCGCAACTAGTTACGTAAGTGTAATGTGGTGGCAAGTGACATTTCCATACTACAGCGTCAAATCTTCCTTCTGGTGTTGCACTTCCATAAAGGACTTGATCCATGGTGATTTTGGGAATGTCTTCTTGAGCAAGCTGTACTCGAACACGACTAACCACACAAACCTGACTGAGTTTAGATATTCGTTGAACATAAAGATATTGGTTCTCCGCCCTAGTACCGCTTGAATTTGTAGTAAATTGAATTGCATTTCTCTGCCTAGTCCCCCTAACACATGTAAGAACCCTTCGCCAGTGTTGTATGTTAATATTGGCCCTTAGAAATCCAGAATAAGTTTTGGATTTGTGAAAGGACCAATGTAGTCATTAAACATTTCTAGACCAAAGTACCCCTCGAATATCTCCATTGCTATGGATGCTAGCTTTGGGTGCTCTTCGGGATCTGCGCTTCCAAACGCGAGCACCTTGAAGAAGTACCAGCTCTCTTCTCGAGGCAAAAAGTTTAACCAGAGAGCTTGTGTATTTCCAAATCTTGTGATGTTCTCCGCTCGACTCGTGATTACAATTTTACTGCCTCTTGGAATGAAGCTTGTAGAAGCAGAGTAAAGCTTTCTCCACACCCCCTCATCAACTTCCCCATTCAACTCAATCACGACAAGTATTTTTTCTTCACTCGGAATACCATTTTGATTTTGATGCTTAATTATGCCTCCATCTCTCAGGGTGCGGAGCTCTCCTTGAATAAATTTGTTTTCACAAACTAGCACAATTTGAGTAAAGTGATCACGCACCCTTACGTCGCAGCAAACATGCTCAACAAGTGTGCTCTTGCCAACTTTTCCAGGGCCAACAATTGGCAGGACACCCACACCCAGACTGTGTTCACCAGGAGGCTCATGCCGCAATAAGAAACTGATGATTCGCTGCACTTCTACTTGGCGACCAAACATGCATGTTTCCATCACCAGGTGCATGTTGTATGGTTGACGACGACAAATTGGAGGGTAGTTATTGAGAAAAGCAACAAACTCATGCATACCAGTGACAACATTTTCGATAGTCTCAAGCATCTTTCTTAACTCCTTTTCGCCACGTGTGCTGCTAGCAGACAGGGAAGCACGCTTGCCTGGATTGGATATACATAGGGCAAAGGAGTGGTGGCTCGCTTCCAGATCTTTGGCCTTCCCTTCTTCATGTGCAAGGTACCTTTTTGTTTAGATAAAGAGTAATATGTTACTATGAAGAAGATACCAATAGCAGGGAACAACACGATACCAAGAGTTAGTCTAGATATCGAGGATGCAGATAACCAACTTATTACAAAACAAAGAGAAGAGAAAAGGAGCAAGGTACCTGAATTTGTCAAGCAAGTAATAGCCTCTGCACATATCTTGTCTCAGCATGTTGAGTTGGCGAAGCATTGCCTGGTTCGTGATGCTCCTCCCCTCGGCCTCTTCCACGGTGATAAGAAGAACCCGGAGCAACATCCGGTCTAGTTGCTGTAGAATCTCCCCCTTGGACAAGGATATTTTTCTGGAGTATTTGTTGATCAGAAAGGATATGCATCTGCTAATAAGTTCACCGAAAGTCGCAGAAAATATCCCCTCCATCTCGCAACCTTCGTGATAAGATGGAGAAAGGAAGGTGTATTTTCTATGTGGTGCTCCAAAAACGGATGGTTAAGTAGCTACTCCGAGAGAAAGAAGGCGAGGACCTCCTGGGGTGCCACACCCTATTATTTGCACATGAGAAAGGAACAAAATGTAGGATTGATTTATGCTAATAATGTATCATAGTATCAGCCAAATAACCTTGGATTAGAATATCCGTGCCACTTGATGACAAAGATAGAGAAAACAACTAATGTACCGTAGTATAGTCAACTAATATTGGATTAGGAAAGCCATGCCACGCTTGATGCGGTTGAAAGGGGTGGAGTTATATCCAAAAAGGTTAATGGATAAGACCAAAATCATGCCCACATGATATGAGATATACAACAGTAAGGTCTTTTGTGAATAATTAATAAAGTGGATGCATGCATCGCCTAGATGCAGAGGCCGGGGGGTCTTCCTCCTTTAAAAAAAATAAAAAAATAAAAAAAAAGATGATATGAGATTTGTTGGAAATGGCAAAAGGAACACAAAACAATCACTCCCTAAACTTGTTATATATTGCGATTCTGGGAAGATACCTTGTTTGGGTGACGCTACATTAGCCTTTGAATACCAGACCCCAAAATCATGTTCAGGTTTGTGAGGACCAATCGATGAGTTTTGGGGAAGATACATGATTGGGTGATGTTCCATGCCCTTCGATAGTTGACCCTTTATAATATTGTGATTAGGAAGGAGGTCTCGGTGGCCTCTGAACGGGAAGCTAGCCCATTTAGCATTCAATTCCGTAGAGCTTTACTTTGTGACAAATGTACTAAGCAGATCCATTTAGTTAGTAGTTTCATGTCGACAGTCTAACCCAGATGTAGATATGTTTCGATGGAGGTTAACTACTAATGGTGTTTTCATTGTGAAGTATGTGTATGCATATATTAAGAATTTTGGGCCTATTTTTCGCAGGAAGCATATCTGAAAAGAAAAAGTCCATCCTAAAATCAAGTTTTCATGTGGTTCTTCTATAGAGGGAGGTAGTTGTTACCAACGATAATCTTGTAAAACACAATTGACAGGATAACACATGTTGTTTTTGTGATCACAAGGAAATAATTCATCATTTATTCATGTCATGTCCGTTCACTACTTGATTTGAGGGCACAATTCACGTTTCTTTAAATTTATTATCACCAATAAGTATGTCAAAATTTATTTGGTAATTGATTGGATGGTCTTCACAATAATCTGAAGGGCTAACTTCACGAGTGAGTTTGTGTCATCTCTGGAACATTTGGATGCAAGAGTTATTGTGTTTCTAACGAATCATCAGTTCCTAAAATCTGTCAGGTTTTCTATGGAGCTAGAATGTCAACCCGCATGTAGTCATCACTTCACGGGTGGACGGGCATGGGCTTATGGCCTTTGGGTGCAGCCGCTTGGAACAATTTTACGAGGTTATCTATAGAGCTAGATTATGTGGATGAACTATGCAATCTTGTTTTCTACCACTGTGGTTGTGTTTTGCTGTTAACCTGTGGCTAAGTGAAATTAACACCTACGACTAAGTGAACTTCCACAACAACGCCTTTAAAGAGGCATATACGTCCTCACGCCATCGTCGCCGCAGTCTTGTAATCAGTGTATATTTGTAAATTAAGAATTCCAGTATTTTTTTCTTATTCTTTTTATTTACTCCTTTAGAAACAGATTCTCGACGAATGAGTCACCACGAGCTTGATTTATCCAGGTTCGGGCATGCATGATGGTGCGACACCCTAGTCCTGCTGTGTGTATCTTTTCTTTGTATATTGAGAGAGGAAGAGCTTGCTCCTTACAATTGTTGCAGCCAGCTCTCTCTGTCTAGTTTTCTTCCCTCCTATTTCATCCTCTCACCACTCCTTCTATACCTTGGGGGTGGCCAGTTGACTTCCATCCCTACCCAAACTCTAAACTCTAAACCCTCAGATCAGTCGTGACACGAGGAATAGAGATAGGAGGTAACCACTGTTGTGTACCGATAATGTTGCACACGTTTCTCATCGTCAATGGGTGAGGCCTGGTACGACCGAGGCGTGCTTCACACATGGTCAAGGTCCAAAGGGAGCATGCGCATCCCATCGGAAAATAAAAGAGGGGGAGGAAAGAACCGGAAAGTCGCCTCGGAGAATGTCATCGCGCGTCATTGAGGCTCCCAACTCCCTAACCCGAGCACCACGCAAATCCCCTGCACTACAGCCTCTTCCCCTCCGGGATTCCAAGTCCTCGTGGGCGGATGGGACACCGTCGTAGCACTTCTCCATGGCCCCAGGGCCTATCCCCGAAGCCGCTGATAGACATAATAATTGGTTTGGTGAATTGAACTCAATTTTCTTTAAGCATGCAAGGTATGGAAGCATTGTATATTTATATAAACAAAAAACACTAAACCATTACCCCTTATGGCTCTCGTCATAGCTTGTCCTTGTGGTATTTTAATTTTACAGCGTTTCATACTTGACTAGAATAATAAATGTTTTCTTCACGATCCTACAAAATCTTCTTTGATTGCTTCTAGTCCAAAAATTATCGGAAACGATAAGTACCTGACGTTAGGTACACACACGTGGCAAATTGAACTTTTTTATGGCAATTCTAATGACGCAAGGATGACAAGTTAGTTGACATATATGGGAGTTTTTTGTCAAAAATAGACTGAAGCATAAAATTGTCATCCTCGCGTCACTAAATTTAACATCGGAAACGTTTGATTTGCCATGTGCACGTACCATACGTCAGCTGCTTATTAGATTCCTAAATTATTCGTTGCTTCCATCTGTCGTATACTCTGTCAGTAATTAAATGTCAATTCAATTCAATTCAATGGCGTGTCCGCTCATCGTCCATGTCATCGTGGATTCACCGGCTGCTGGCTTGATGATACGATGCATATATCTATGTGCATCTATGTGGAGTGTCAAGACTTATCAGTGACCACACCTTCTTGATTTTTGAAAATGGCAACATCGCTCTAGAGCTGACCCCATAGGATCTATTTTCCAGCTTCGTCACGTAAGGTGCCGATAGCTTGCTCAGGGCGGCAACTCTCCAAATATAGTCTAACGATTTTCTATTGGAAAATGATCCCTACCAGCCGGCCGATCAAGTGCGTGCTGATCGTATTGTTACACAAGTGATGAAGTGAGGGCATAGGTTCCTTGCTTGAGCGCAAGCGGAACAAGTAATTCAAACAAAGTAATCCAAAGCTGTCAATTCCTAGCTGATGAGCCCGCATGGTATGTTGAAATTATATCTGAAGAGTGAAATTAGTTTTTTAGCAATTGAAATCTATTTTGGAAATATTTGAAATTAGTTTTCCAAGATATCTATTTTTTTAAGTCAGTTTCTTGAAAATAAATAGAAACTACTTTAGATCACTTTCTTGAAATGATAAAATAGTTAAAACAATTTTTCTGGAATAGTGAAATAATTTAACCGTATGTAAAAACAATTGAATCTTCACATTATTTTGATTTTTTCAAAACATACATTTGAATAATATGTTTATTAATTTTGATATATGAATATTATAGTAAGCTAATATATACATAGTGAATCCAATTTGACTCTTTGGAGCATATGCTCCTGTCGCAAAAATGTTTTTTTGCAAATGGCAAAAAAAATTGATTTTTTTTAGTTGTGGTCATTTTCACACTCAAGTGCTACTTGCAATTTGTTGGGGGGGAAGCTGAAGAATTTTGACTAGTCCGAGAAAAACAAGTTTAATGCCAAATGTTAAACTTATTTTTGTTCGTTTCACTGATTATGCATTGCTATCCGGTTTCGCATGAAAATTATCAAGCATGGTTGCTACCCTGGCATGAACATCTAGAAAAGCAAAAACAGGATTTTTATAATTTAGTTACTACTCCCTCCGTCCGAAAATAGTTGTCATCAAAATGGACAAAAAGAGATGTATCTAGAACTAAAATACATCTAGATATATCCCCTTTTATTCATTTTGGTGACAAGTATTTCCGGTCGGAGGGAGTATTTTTTAATTAACTGTTCATCTGGGAGCGTATGATCCCAGGAGCCCAAACAGCCATCCAAAGCCCGTAATACAAAAGAGTTGTAGAGGAGTACTTTTTCTGTGGGTGGCAGAGTGCTTATGGCGTGTACAATAATGCTATTGTAGGATTACCATGTAGAATAACCGCTAGTGTGAGAAGAGAGAAACTAAAAAAAAATGTCTGCCTTCTGTCGATTAAAAGATGATCCCTTGACACCAATATCTCTCACCATATATATTAAGGAATGTCTAGTTTAGTTACTAAAGATAAATCTAACACATAACCATCACATTTTTATTATCATCTCTCTACTATGTGTTAGGCTTAGAGCATCTCCAGCCGGGCCCCCAGGACCACTTTTTGGCCGCCGGCGTCTAAATTTTCGCCCACTCGTGATCCCAAGAGCCCAGATTTCGCTGGATTTGGCCAAAGTTAGTGCCGGCGGTCACAGGCCACACCCAGCCCATCGGGAGGCGCTTGGGGCGGAGAGAGAAGATTTTGCATGTCCTTTGGCCCACAGTCAGCCTCCCACTCCCTCTCTCCACCTTTTTCTCCGGGCCCCACCCACATGCAGCCCATTCTTCCACGCCCGCGTGACAACCTCCACTCCAACCACCACCACCGCCCACAAATGCAGCCCCTCCTCGCCCTGCTCCTGGCGTCGCCGGCGCCGGCGCTCTGCCGCCACCGCGCGCCCGCGGCGGCCTCACTCTCCCGCGCCCTC
>NC_041391.1:712357280-712357929 GCF_002162155.2 Triticum dicoccoides
ACGCGGGCGCGGACGCCGGCTCCAGTCCAGGGGCACGCCGAGGCCGCCATCCTCGCGGCCGGAGGCGGGGCAGCCAGCGGGAGCCCCCGCTGTGCACGCACCCCCGGGTCGGTGCCGGGCGAGGGACGACAGCCGTCGCAAGGCGACGTTCAACGCGGCGCTGTTCTCCATGGCGGCCGCGGTGGCCGCAGTCCCTGAAGCAGGAGCGAGAGCGGAGCGCGAGGCCGCGTGCCGGAGCGGCCCTGACACGGGCACGAGCGCGCAGCCGCGGCCCAAGGGGATCTTGAAAGCGCAGGCGCCGCGGACGCCGAGCAACATCGACAGGAGCGGCCGGCTGGTCGGTAGCCCGAGGGCCCGAAAGCCGCAGCAGGTGGTGTCGGGCAGGCTAGACGCGAGCCGGCGGCGGAGCGTGGAGGAGCTGCTGCGGGAGCGTGGACGGGGCCGGACATCATCAGGCTGCAGAACATGTGCGCCGAGGAGGAGCGCGGGATGCCGCCACTGTCGGAGCTGGTGGGCGCGCTGGGCATGCGTGCCGTCCTCTTCATGGTCACCCCACGAGTCACGCCCGCGTCCACGCTCGCCGGGTTCCTCACCGGGCACGCGGGGCACGAGGACGGAGCGGCGGCGGTCGTGCCCAGTGCGTTCGTCG
>NC_041391.1:712358194-712377540 GCF_002162155.2 Triticum dicoccoides
GCAAAAAATCCGCCGGTGCCTCCCCAGGAGGCCGAAAAAATGCCGGCTGGGGGGCACAACGGCTGGAGATGCTCTTATAAGACAACATATATGGTTATGTGTTAGTAGAGAGATGATAATAAAGTTTTCAGTAAGCTGTTGGTTATCGAAAACTAACACATAACCAGCTCTATTAGACCATGTTTGGTTGTTCTTTAAATTTTTGAAAATTTGAAATTTCATATGGTACCAAATTTTCTTGGATATCACTGAAGTTTTCCGTAAGCTGTTGGTTATCGAAAATACCGATCCTCTTGCTAGCCGTCTCCTCCCAACCCTAGCCGCCTCCTCCTCCCAACCCTAGCCGCCTCCTCCTCCCAACCCTAGCTACCCCTCCTCCTCACCCCCTCCCCTCCTCCCTCCCTCGCCGCCGCCTGAAGCAGCCGCCGGGCAAGCCCGGGGCGCCAAGAATGGTGGCGGCGTGGCCTCGATTGCCCTGCTCCTGTGTGGGGAACCCCGGATCTGGAGCGGCGGCTTCATTGGCAAGGCACGGCCGGCTAACAGCCGTGCGGGTGGTGGATTCGGTGTCCCAGCCGCGCGGGCGGCAGGATCAGGTGGTCGTTGGCGGCCGGCGGCGGCTTCTGCGACAGTCGGTGTGCGCGATCTGGCGCCTCCCCCATGTTCGGCGTGTGGGCCATCTTGGTCGGGCCACGCTTCCTTCGGTCGCCGGTTCTGTACAGGAGGTGCTGCTGGTGGCGGAGATCTAGTTCGGGCGAAATCCCTAGCCGGCCATGACCGGCCACGCCGACGGTGACGCCTGAGGACGCCGTTTCCCTCCTTGTAGGCGTCGGTATGGACTGATCTCCCCACTTCACCTTCCCCTAGGTCTCTCGGGCGAAAGCCCTAACTCTGTTGGGCGGCGACGCCGCTCACGGCGCCATTCCCTTCTTGAAGGCATCGCTTTGGGAACCTTGGGGTTGGGTGGCGCTTGTGGGTGGTGGGCGACGGTGGTGGTGCGGCCCTTTCCTAGCATAGATTTACGTCCGTTGCTTGGAGATGGACTCGCGTAGGTGGAGGTCGCCGGTTGGCGTCGTGGTGGCGTGAACGGCGGAGGACCTGCCAAAGCTCTCGTAGGTGGAGGTCGTCGTTTGGCGTCGATGGCGGAGGACCTGCCGAGGTTGTCATCTCAATCTGCTCTGAAGATGGACTAGTGGAAGATGACGACGACGACACATGTGAGTGCATCAGACCGGTTTGAGCCCCGGACCCGGCAGATGACTCGGTCGGGGCCTCCGGCTTTAGATGTTAGGCTTAGGTGAGAGGTATGCGTATGTGGCCCAGCTTGCACCCCTTCATCATTTGGATAGGAGTAGCGGCAGATGATGCCAAGATGGCGGATTCATACATATTATTGTTATACTTTGTAATGTCCTCAAGAATAATCAATAAAATAACCGTATGCATCTCGGCCGGGGGTCATCCTCCTTTTCAAAAAAAACTAAGAACAGCACAGTTAGGTAGCTAGAAAGGATTTTGGAGCGCACAATCACATTGCATGGGGTCCAGATCACGTGGAGCTTTATGGAGCTTTATGGTCCAGATCTATCGCGCGTAACACTTGAGTCACTCAGCTGCCCAGTGCACACATGCTCCCGGCCCACCACCGTACGTGTACGTGAGCACGTCCACTTATTGCCGGACACCGCGCCGGATAAGGTTAGTTGTGGTCCGCAACCAAGCCAGAGGCAGCCAGCCTCTCTGCCGCTCGTTCGCTAGCCACCTCTCTCTACCTCTGAGCCGTTGCGTTGCAGCCTCAGCCTGCTCTCCTTCCTCCCTCCCCTACCAAACTCTCCGTCGTGCCGTGGTTAATCAGCGTACAGCAATGGCCGTGGCCTCCATGGTTCAGGCACCATCTCTGCTGGCAGTCCAGGCCCTCCGCGGACAGAGGAATGCTGCCAGCGCTAGGTGCTCACCGAGAGCGGCGGCTTTCAGAGTCCGGGCAGCCAAGCTTCCTGCCGGAGTAAGTCCCCGCATCCATGGCTACCTCCCTCGCTTCCTCCTTTTGTTGGAACTGAGAGACGGTTCTCCGGCCTCTGCGTCGACCATAAAATCTTTTGTGCTTGATTCATGTGTAGAGAGTCCAGAGATAATAAGCATGCCAAGGGGGCCATGCCCAGAATTAATCTTCTCCGTGTTTCTTTTTCTTTTTATTAGGTTCAGGTGCCAAGGGCGCAGCCCAAGCTGAGCGAGCCGTTCCTGGGGTTCACCAAGACCGCGGAGGTCTGGAACTCCAGGGCCTGCATGATGGGCCTCATCGGGACCTTCATCGTGGAGCTGGTAAGAACATCTATGTCAACCGTTCAATCGCGAAAGCACTGTCATAATACCAATTTCCTCCATTGTATACATGCATTTGTGATTATTGATGCGTTTTGGGGCTCTGTTTTTTTTTCTCTTCCAGATATTGAACAAAGGTGTTCTTGAGATAATCGGTTTCGAAGTGGGGAAAGGCCTCGATATTCCTTTGTAGTCTGCTCTCCCTCCTTGCCTATGGGATATTGATACTAAGAGCCACATGAAAAGGTTTGTAGCCACCAATGGCAATGCTATGCATCATAGTAAATATATAAACGAGCTCTAAGCATTTCATTATACTTGCTATTTTTCATTTTACACTCGTGTCACCGCTATGATAGGGAGAGTGATGTTCAACCCTCGACAATATTCTGCTGAGACGGGTGATACTCCCTCCGTTCCAAAATAGATGACCCAACTTTGTACTAACCTTAATACAAAGTTGGGTCATCTATTTTGGAACGGAGGGAGTAGTTCATATGGTTAATATGGAAGGTTGTTCATTGTTTTGAAAAGAAAAACGGAAGTTGTCCATGTTTTGAAAAGTATGTGTGACTTATAAATCGTAATGATGTGGTTCTGGTGCCATGATATTCTGAACTAGTATTTCTTCATATGAGTATAATGTTTGCCCCTCTCTTTTCGGCTCAGGCTTTTGGTTGAACTAGTTTTCTTTAATTTGGATGGCTAAGTCAGCTGCTAAGGGTAGGCGTGGATTGACGAGCTACTCAGCTCATTAAGGCTTGGCCCGTTAAGTTTGTACTCATTAAGGCTCGGTCCATTAAGCTCTTTAAGCTTAACTAGCAAAAAACTATGTTCGGTTTTGTTTAAGCCCAAGCTCATTAAACTCATGAGTGCTCGTTAACAGACTACAATGATTTACGGCCTACCAGATAAGAGTGCGGGTGTGATTTTTGTGAACGAAGATGGTGACTACAGGAGAGATGTGCTACATTGTTCCCTTCTACGAGCTAGGTTGGATCCATAAGATTAAATAGATGAGTTGAGGTGCGATGAAAAGGATGTCACGTAAGATAAAAATATGTGTTATGCTTTACTAGCGCGCTTAACAAGCTACTTGGCAAACTCATTATCTCATTCGTTAAGCACATTAAGTTTAACAAGCTAACATTTGTGATTGGCTTTGTTTATTAAGAGACGAGCGATGAGCTTAAAGAGATGACATATTGAGTGCTCATTAAGCTTGCAAGCCACAAGCTTTTTCTCTGCCCTAGCCAAGGGCATCCACAACATATGAAAAGCCCTATTCATAAGGAAACAAGTGTTTTATGTGAACTCTCAAGACAGTCAGAATTTCCTATTGTACACTTATTAACCAAAAAATGGTAGATAAGTTATATTCTTCGCGTGGTCGTGGTGGTGGATGTTAGTCTACATGGCATACAACGGTTGGAAATGACAATTTTCCTACCAAAGCAGAACAACCAGGAACATGCTTAGGGTATAGATCACAACTTTACAACTAGAAACACTGTCCTTGCCGCCAAGTAGAGTTGGAGTAGCGCATCATCCAACCGACTCATCTCCTTCAGTCGATTCCCTCGAGCAGCCGATTGTCGGTACCCTCGAGCTGGTCACCGAAGCGATACAAGTGCATCTCATCTAGAGGTATCCGCACTGCTGGTCACAACGTCGAGTGGCGGGTTGCTAGACCAGATCACACGACTAGGGCGTGTGGAGATGGCTAGATCTGCCGACTGGCTTGTTGCTAGACCCGATCGCACGACTAGGACGTGTGGAGTGTTGGGGAATGTAGTAATTTCAAAAAATTTCCTACGCACACGCAAGATCATGGTGATGGCATAGCAACGAGAGGGGAGAGTGTTCGTCCACGTACCCTCGTAGACCGTAAGCGGAACCGTTATGACAACACGGTTGATGTAGTCGTATGTCTTCACGATCCGACCGATCCAAGCACCGAACGTACGGCACCTCCGAGTTCAGCACACGTTCAGCTCGATGACAATCCCCGGGCTCCGATCCAGCAAAGCTTCGGGGATGAGTTCTGTCAGCACGACGGCGTGGTGACGATGATGATGTTCTACCGGCGCAGGGCTTCGCCTAAACTCCGCGACGATATGACCGAGGTGGAATATGGTGGAGGGGGGCACCGCACACGGCTAAGGAACGATCCGTAGATCAACTTGTGTTATCATGGGGTGCCCCTTGCCTCAGTATATAAAGGATGAAGGAGGAGGAGGCCGGCCAAGGCAATAGGTGCGGCCAGGATGTGGAGTCCTACTAGGACTCCAAGTCCTAGTAGGAGTCCACCAAGAGGGGAGGAAGGGAGAAGGAAGTGGAGGAGAAGGAAAGGTGGCCGGCCCCCTTTTCCCTAGTCCAATTCGGACTAGAGGGGAGGGGGGGCGCAGCAGCCCCTTGGCCCTTTCTCTTCTTCCCACTAAAGCCCATCAAGGCCCATTGCTTCTCCCGTAACTACCCGGTACTCCGAAAAATACCCGAATCACTCGGAACCTTTCCGAACTCCGAATATAGTCGTCCAATATATCGATCTTTATGTCTCGACCATTTCGAGACTCCTCGTCATATCCCCGATCTCATCCGGGACTCCGAACTCCTTCGGTACATCAAAACTCATAAACTCATAATATAACTGTCATCGTAACGTTAAGTGTGCGGACCCTACAGGTTCGAGAACTATGTAGACATGACCTAGAACTATTCTCGGTCAATAACCAATAGCGGAACCTGGATGCCCATATTGGTTCCTACATATTCTACGAAGATCTTTATCGGTCAAACCGCATAACAACATACGTTGTTCCCTTTGTCACCGGTATGTTACTTGCCCGAGATTCGATCGTCGGTATCCAATACCTAGTTCAATCTCGTTACCGGCAAGTCTCTTTACTCGTTCTGTAACACATCATCTTATAACTAACTCATTAGTTACAATGCTTGCAAGGCTTAGGTGATGAGTATTACCGAGAGGGCCTAGAGATACCTCTCCGACAATCGGAGTGACAAAACCTAATCTCGAAATACGCCAACTCAACATGTACCTTCGGAGACACCTGTAGTACTCCTTTATAATCACCCAGTTATGTTGTGACGTTTGGTAGCACCCAAAGTGTTCCTCCGGTAAACGGGAGTTGCATAATCTCATAGTTACAAGAACATGTATAAGTCATGAAGAAAGCAATAGCAACATACTAAACGATCAAGTGCTAGGCTAACGGAATGGGTCATGTCAATCACATCATTCTCCTAATGATGTGATCTCATTAATCAAATGACAACTCTTTTGTCCATGGCTAGGAAACATAACCATCTTTGATAAACGAGCTAGTCAAGTAGAGGCATACTAGTGACACTATGTTTGTCTATGTATTCACACATGTATTATGTTTCCGGTTAATACAATTCTAGCATGAATAATAAACATTTATCATGAAATAAGGAAATAAATAATAACTTTATTATTGCCTCTAGGGCATATTTCCTTCAGTCTCCCACTTGCACTAGAGTCAATAATCTAGTTCACATCGCCATGTGATTTAACACCAATATTCACATCTATATGTGATTAATACCCAATAGTTCACATCGTCATGTGACCAACACCCGAAGGGTTTACTAGAGTCAATAGTCTAGCTCACATCGCTATGTGATTAACACCCAAAGAGTACAAAGGTATGATCATGTTTTGTTCGTGAGAGAAATTTAGTCAACGGGTCTGTCGCATACAGAGCCGTATGTATTTTGTAAATATTCTATGTCTTCAATGCTCGGCATGGAGCTATTCTAGTTAATTGCACCCACTTTCAATATGTATCCAGATTGAGACTTAGAGTCATCTGGATCAGTGTAAAAGTTTGCACCGTTGTAACTTTTACAACGAACTCTTTTATCACCTCCATAATCGAGAAACATCTCCTTAGTCCTCACTAAGGATCTTCTTGACCCATGTCCAGTGATCTACTTATTAGATCAAAATTGTATTCCTTTACCAAACACAGAGCAAGTTATACGATAGGTCTGGTTCACAGCATAGCATACTTTATAGAACCTATGACTGAGGCATAGGGAATGACTTTTCATTCTCTTTCTATTTTCTGCAATGGTCGGGTCTTGAGTCTTACTCAACTTCACACCTTGTAACACAGGCAAGAACTCTTTCTTTGACTGTTCCATTTTGAACTATTTCAAAAATTTATCAAGGTATGTACTCATTGAAAAATCTTATCAATCGTCTTGATCTATCTATATAGATCTTGATGCTCAATGTGTAAGCAGCTTCACCGAGGTCTTGCTTTGAAAAACTCTTATTCAAGTATCCTTTCATGCTATCCAGAATTTCCATATCATTTCCAATTAACAATATGTCATCCACATATAATATTAGAAATGCTACAGAGCTCCCACTCACTTTCTTGTAAATACAGGCTTCTTCAAAAGTCTGTATAAAACCATATGCTTTGATCAACTCATCAAAGCGTATATTCCAACTTCGAGATGCTTGCACCAGTCCATTGATGGATTGCTGGAGCTTGCACACTTTGTTAGCATCTTCAGGATTGACAAAAACTTTCTGGTTGCATCATATACAACTCTTCTTTAATAAATCCATTAAGGAATGCAGTTTTGACATCCATTTGCCAGATTTCATAAAATGTGGCAATTGCTAACATGATTCAGACAGACTTAAGCTTCGATACGAGTGAGAAAATCTCATCGTATTCAACACTTTGAACTTGTTGAAAACATTTCGCAACAAGTCGAGCTTAGTAGATAGTAACACTACTATCAATGTCCGTCTTCCTCTTGAAGATCCATTTATTTAACATGGCTTGCTGATCATCGAGCAAGTCAATCAAAGTCCATACTTTGTTTTCATACATGGATCTTATCTCAGATCTCATGGCCTCAAGCCATTTTGCGGAATCTGAGCTCACCATCGCTTCTTCATAGTTCGTAGGTTCGTCATGGTCTAGTAACATAACTTTCAGAACAGGATTACCGTACCACTCTGGTGCGGATCTTACTCTGTAAGACCTACGAGGTTCTGTAGTAACTTAATCTGAAGTTTCATGATCATCATCATTAACTTCCTCACTAATTGGTGTAGTAGTCATAGGAACAGATTTCTGTGATGAACTAATTTCCAATAAGGGAGCAGGTACAGTTACCTCATCAAGTTCTACTTTCCTCCCACTCACTTCTTTCGAGAGAAACTTCTTCTCTAGAAAGGATCCATTCTTGGCAACGAATGTTTTGCCTTTGGATTTGTGATAGAAGGAGTACCCAACAGTTTCCTTTGGGTATTCTATGAAGACGCACTTCTCCGATTTGGGTTCGAGCTTATCAGGTTGAAACTTTTTCATATAAGCATCGCAACTCCAAACTTTAAGACACGATAACTTTGGTTTCTTGCCAAACCACAGCTCATAAGGCGTGGTCTCAACAGATTTTGATGGTGCCCAATTTAAAGTGAATGCAGCTGTCTCTAATGCATAACCCCAAAACGATAGTGGTAAACTGATAAGAGATATCATAGATCGCACCATATCTAGTAAAGTACAATTACGACTTTTGGACACACCATTACATTGTGGTGTTCCAGGTGGCGTGAGTTTGTGAAACTATTCCACATTGTTTTAATTGAAGACCAAACTCGTAACTCAAATATTCATCTCCACGATCAGATCGCAGAAACTTTATTTTCTTGTTACGATGATTTTCCACTTCACTCTGAAATTCTTTGAACCTTTCAACTATTTCAGACTTATGTTTCATCAAGTAGATATACCCATATCTGCTCAAATCATCTTGTGAAGGTCAGAAAATAACGATACTTTCCACGAGAATCAACACTCATTGGATCGCATACATTGGTATGTATTATTTCCAATAAGTCAATAGCTTGTTCCATTATTCCGGAGAACGGAGTTTTAGTCATCTTGCCCAAAAGGCACGGTTCGCAAGCATCAAATGATTCATAACCGAGTGATTCCAAAAATCCATCTTTATGGAGTTTCTTCATGCGCTTTACACCAATATGACCCAAACGGTAGTGCCACAAATAAGTTGCACTATCATTATTAACTTTGCATCTTTTGGCATCAATATTATGAATATGTGTATCACTACGATCGAGATCCAACGAATCATTTTCATTGGGTGTGTAACCATATAAGGTTTTATTCATGTAAACAGAACAACAATTTATTCTCTTACTTAAATGAATAACCGTATTGCAATAAACATGATCAAATCATATTCATGCTCAACGCAAACACCAAATAACACTTATTTAGTTTCAACACTAATCCCGAAAGTATAGGGAGTGTGCGATGATGATCATATCAATCTTGGAACCACTTCCAACAACCATCGTCACTTCACCCTCAACTAGTTTCTGTTTATTCTGTAACTCCTGTTTCGAGTTACTAATCTTAGCAACCGAACAAGTATCAAATACTCAGGGGTTACTATAAACACTAGTTAGGTACACATCAATAACATGTATATCAGATATACTTATGTTCACTTTGCCATCCTTCTTATCCGCCAAATACTTGGGGTAGTTCCACTTCCAGTGACCAGTCCCTTTGTAGTAGAATCACTTAGTCTTAGGCTTAGGGCCATACTTGGGCTTCTTCACTTGAGCAGCAACTTGCTTGCTGTTCTTCTTGAAGTTCTCCTTCTTCCCTTTGCCCTTTTTCTTGAAACTAGTGATCTTGTCCACCATCAACACTTTGATGTTTTTCTTTGATTTCTACCTTCGCCGATTTTTGCATCGTGAAGAGCTTGGGAATTGTTTTCATCATCCCTTGCATATTATAGTTCATCACGAAGTTCTACTAACTTGGTGGTGGTGACTATAGAATTCTGTCAATCACTATCTTATCTGGAAGATTAACTCCCACTTGATTCTAGCGATTGTAGTACCCAGACAATCTGAGCACATGCTCACTAGTTGAGCGATTCTCCTCCATCTTTTAGCTATAGAACTTGTTGGAGACTTCATATCTCTCAACTCGGGTATTTGCTTTGAAATATTAACTTCAACTCCTGGAACATCTCATATGGTCCATGACGTTCAAAACGTCTTTGAAGTCCCGATTCTAAGCTGTTAAGTATGGTGCACTAAACTATCAAGTAGTCATCATATTGAGCTAGCCAAACGTTCATAACGTCTGCATCTGCTCCTGCAATAGGTTTGTCACCTAGCGGTGCATCAAGGACATAATTCTTCTGCGCGGCAATGAGGATAAACCTCAGATCACGGATCCAATCCGCATCATTGCTACTAACATTTTTCAACGCAATTTTCTCTAGGAACATATCAAAATAAACATATGAAAGCAACAACGCAAGCTATTGATCTACAACATAATTTGCAAAATACTACCAGGACTAAGTTCATGATAAATTTAAGTTCAATTAATCATATTACTTAAGAACTCCCACTTAGAAAGACATCCCTCTAATCCTCTAAGTGATCACGTGATCCAAAACAACTAAACCATAACCGATCATCACGTGAAATGGAGTAGCTTTCAATGGTGAACATCATTAGGTTGATCATATCTACTATATGATTCACGCTCGACCTTTCGGTCTCCGTGTTCCGAGGCCATATCTGCATATGCTAGGCTCGTCAAGTTTAACCTGAGTATTCTGCGTGTGCAAAACTGGCTTGCACCCGTTGTAGATGGACGTAGAGCTTATCACACCCGATCATCACGTGGTGTCTGGGCACGACGAACTTTGGCAACGGTGCATACTCAGGGAGAACACTTCTTGATAATTTTTAGTGAGAGATCATCTTAAAATGCTACCATCAATCAAAGAAAGATAAGATGCATAAAGGATAAACATCACATGCAATCAATATAAGTGATATGATATGGCCATCATCATCTTGTGCTTGTGATCTCCATCTCCGAAGCACCGTCGTGATCACCATCGTCACCGGCGCGACACCGTGATTTCCATCGTAGCATCGTTGTCGTTTACGCCATCTATTGCTTCTACGACTATCGCTACCGCTTAGTGATAAAGTAAAGCAATTACAGGGCGTTTGCATTTCATACAATAAAGCGACAACCATATGGCTCCTGCCAATTGCCGATAACTTCGGTTACAAAACATGATCATCTCATACAATAAAATATAGCATCACGTCTTGACCATATCACATCACAACATGCCCTGCAAAAACAAGTTAGACGTCCTCTACTTTGTTGTTGCAAGTTTTACGTGGCTGCTACGGGCTTAGCAAGAACCGTTCTTACCTACGCATCAAAACCACAATGATAGTTCGTCAAGTTAGTGCTGTTTTAACCTTCACAAGGACCGGGCGTAGCCACACTCGATTCAGCTAAAGTGAGAGAGACAGACACCCGCCAGCCACCTTTAAGCACGAGTGCTCGCAACGTTGAAACCAGTCTCGCGTAAGCGTACGCGTAATGTCGGTCCGGGCCGCTTCATCTCACAATACCGCCGAACCAAAGTATGACATGCTGGTAAGCAGTATGACTTGTATCGCCCACAACTCACTTGTGTTCTACTCGTGCATATAACATCAATGCATAAAATCAGGCTTAGATGCCACTATTGGGGAACGTAGTAATTTCAAAAAAATTCCTACGCACACGCAAGATCATGGTGATGGCATAGCAACGAGAGGGGAGAGTGTTCGTCCACGTACCCTCGTAGAGCGTAAGTGGAAGAATTATGACAACACGGTTGATGTAGTCGTACGTCTTCACGATCCGACCGATCCAAGCACCGAACGTACGGCACCTCCGAGTTCAGCACACGTTCAGCTCGATGACGATCCCCGGGCTCCGATCCAGCAAAGCTTTGGGGATGAGTTCTGTCAGCACGACGGCGTGGTGACGATGATGATGTTCTACCGGCGCAGGGCTTCGCCTAAACTCCGCGACGATATGGCCGAGGTGGAATATGGTGGAGGGGGGCACCGCACACGGCTAAGGAACGATCCATAGATCAACTTGTGTTATCATGGGGTGCCCCTTGCCTCAGTATATAAAGGATGAAGGAGGAGGAGGCCGGCCAAGGCAATAGGTGCGGCCAGGATGTGGAGTCCTACTAGGACTCCAAGTCCTAGTAGGAGTCCACCAAGAGGGGAGGAAGGGAGAAGGAAGTGGAGGAGAAGGAAAGGTGGCCGGCCCCCTTTTCCCTAGTCCAATTCGGACTAGAGGGGGGGGGGCGCAGCAGCCCCTTGGCCCTTTCTCTTCTTCCCACTAAAGCCCATCAAGGCCCATTGCTTCTCCGGTAACTATCCGGTACTCCGAAAAATACCCGAATCACTCGGAACCTTTCCGAACTCCGAATATAGTCGTCCAATATATCGATCTTTATGTCTCGACCATTTCGAGACTCCTCGTCATGTCCCCGATCTCATCCGGGACTCCGAACTCCTTCGGTACATCAAAACTCATAAACTCATAATATAAGTGTCATCCTAACGTTAAGCGTGCGGACCCTACGGGTTCGAGAACTATGTAGACATGACCTAAAACTATTCTCGGTCAATAACCAATAGCGGAACCTGGATGCCCATATTGGTTCCTACATATTCTACGAAGATCTTTATCGGTCAAACCGCATAACAACATACGTTGTTCCCTTTGTCATCGGTATGTTACTTGCCCGAGATTCGATCGTCGGTATCCAATACCTAGTTCAATCTCATTACCGGCAAGTCCCTTTACTCGTTCTGTAACACATCATCTTATAACTAACTCATTAGTTACAATGCTTGCAAGGCTTAGGTGATGAGTATTACCGAGAGGGCCCAGAGATACCTCTCCGACAATCGGAGTGACAAAACCTAATCTCGAAATACGCCAACTCAACATGTACCTTCGGAGACACCTGTAGTACTCCTTTATAATCACCCAGTTATGTTGTGACGTTTGGTAGCACCCAAAGTGTTCCTCCGATAAACGGGAGTTGCATAATCTCATAGTTACAGGAACATGTATAAGTCATGAAGAAAGCAATAGCAACATACTAAACGATCAAGTGCTAGGCTAACAGAATGGGTCATGTCAATCACATCATTCTCCTAATGATGTGATCTCATTAATCAAATGACAACTCTTTTGTCCATGGCTAGGAAACATAACCATCTTTGATAAACGAGCTAGTCAAGTAGAGGCATACTAGTGACACTATGTTTGTCTATGTATTCACACATATATTATGTTTCCGGTTAATACAATTCTAGCATGAATAATAAACATTTATCATGAAATAAGGAAATAAATAATAACTTTATTATTGCCTCTAGGGCATATTTCCTTCATGAAGGTGGCTAGATCTTTTGATATTCAATCACGCAACTCGCGTAAAATGCCTCAACTTATGTAGTTGCCCCATTGCGGCTTCGTACACACATAGTCTTGAGTCGAATGTGATCCGACTTGGTCAGTCGGTAGCGGCTCTTAGTAGAACATGCCCACTTCCAAGTATACGCTAAAACCGACCTACCAAACATATACAATGTGTCACATTCTGGTTCTTTTCGTCTCATGATATATATTGTCGGGATCAAGCTGAATCGGCCATGCTTGTGCCAGATCGACCTCTTTTCTCGACCTTTCATGCGGACTCCCAAAATCGAATTAATGATTAACCCAAGTTGTAGGGCTCTGCTTTGTTCGAGTCAGATCACACGAGCATGTCCAGAGAATATCAATCATGTCTCACGACAAGAATCCGGATTAGCCCATAATCTATCTTTATAACTATTCAATTATGAAGTAGCGTTTGATAGATCCTAAACCAGTTGGTCGCTACCCCGAGTCCAAATGTTGTTTTCACGTCTATTTTTCTGTTCATTTTGTATTTATTCTATTATTTTAAATCCACAAACAAAATTTTCAAATTTCATTACTATTTTATAATATTTCTTTTGCATTTTAATACATGATTTTTTATTTTCAAGTTCAAATTAACAAAATGAAATATTCTAAACTAATGAACTCGTTTTAAAATTCATGACGATTTTTTCATTCAGAAATAATTTTGAAATTTGTGAAAAACATGTAAAATATTTTTCAAATAATAATTGATACATTTTTTGGATGATATTAACAATTTTTTAAACTACAGTAAATATTTTTTTACATTGTGTTAACATTTGAAAAATACATTATTAATTTTTTTTAAATGTTTATTTTTTCATACACGTTGTACATTTTTCGAATACAACAGCAACAATTATCCATAAACATATTACAATCATTAAATACTTTATTTACATTTTTTCAAATAAATGATTAATTTTATTTTTTAAATACAGGTCGTGACGTCTACATTTTTTCCTACATATTATACAATTTTTATACATCTAAAAGAGCTATTTTATATATGTTTAGCCCTTTTTAATGTATGTTAAACATTTTTCCAAAAACATGTTTTTGAACATGTTTTGAATATATAATAAATATTTTTGAATACATGTTGAAACATTTTTATAGATGCTATCAATTTTTCTTAAAAGGGCACAAACAAAGGAAATATGCCCTAGAGGCAATAATAAAGTTATTATTTATTTCCTTATATCATGATAAATTTTTATTATTCATGCTAGAATTTTATTAACCGAAAACATGATACATGTGTGAATATATAGACAAACTTAATGTCACTAGTATGCCTCTACTTGACTAGCTCATTAATCAAAGATGGTTATGTTTCCTAACCATAGACATGAGTTGTCATTTGATTAACGGGATCACATCATTAGGAGAATGATGTGATTGACTTGACCCATTCCGTTAGCTTAGCAGTTTATCGTTTAGTATGTTGCTATTGCTTTCTTCATGACTTATACATGTTCCTACAACTATGAGATTATGCAACTCTCGTTTATCGGAGGAACACTTTGTGTGCTACCAAACGTCACAACGTAACTGGGTGATTACTTATTATAAAGGAGCTCTACAGGTGTCTCCAAAGGTACATGTTGAGTTGGCATATTTCGAGATCAGGTTTTGTCACTCCGATTGTCGGAGAGGTATCTCTGGGCCCTCTCGGTAATGCACATCACTATAAGCCTTCCAAGCAATGTAGCTAATGAGTTAGTTACAGAATGATGCATTACATAACGAGTAAAGAGACTTGCCGGTAACGAGATTGAACTAGGTATTGAGATACCGACGATCGAATCTTGGGCAAGTAACATACCGATGACAAAGGGAACAACGTATGTTGTTATGCGGTTTGACCGATAAAGATCTTCATAGAATATGTAGGAGCCAATATGAGCATCCAGGTTCCGCTATTGGTTATTGACCGGAAACGTGTCTCGGTCATGTCTACATAGTTCTTGAACCCGTAGGGTCCGCACGCTTAAAGTTTCGATGACAGTTATATTATGAGTTTATGAGTTTTGATGTACCGAAGGTTGTTCGGAGTCCCGGATGTGATCACGGACATGATGAGGAGTCTCGAAATGGTTGAGACATGAAGATTGATATATTGGAAGCCTATATTTGGATATCGGAAGTGTTCCGGGTGAAATCGGGATTTTACCAGAGTACCGAGGGGTTACCGGAACCCCCGGGGGCTTAATGGGCCATAGTGGGCCTTAGTGGAGAAGACGAGAGGCGGCCAGGGCTGGGCCGCGTGCCCCTCCCCCTAGTCTGAATAGGACAAGGAGAGGGGGGCGGAGCCCCCCCTTTCCTTCCTCTCTCTCCCTCCTCTTTCCCCCTTCGCCAAGTCCAACAAGGAAAGGAGGGAGTCCTACTCCCGGTGGGAGTAGGACTCCCCATGGCGCACCTCCTCCCTGGCCGGCCGCCCCCTCCTCCCTTGCTCCTTTATATACGGGGGCAGGGGGGCCTCTAGAGACACAACAACAGATCATTGATCTCTTAGCCGTGTGCGGTGCCCCCCTCCACCATAGTCCTCCTCGATAATATTGTAGCGGTGCTTAGGCAAAGCCCTGCGATGGTAAAACATCAACATCGTCGTGCTGATGGAACTCTCCCTCGACACTCGGCTGGATCGGAGTTCGAGGGACATCATCGAGCTAAACGTGTGCTAGAACTCGGAAGTGTCGTGCTTTCGGTGCTTGATCGGTCGGGCCGTGAAGACGTACGACTACGTCAACCGCATTGTTCTAACGCTTCCGCTTTCAGTCTACGAGGGTATGTGGACAATACTCTCCCCTCTTGTTGCTATGCATCACCATGATCTTGCGTGTGCGTAGGAATTTTTTTGAAATTACTATGTTCCCCAACAACCATGAGCATACTGCTTTCTACTAGGCAGGATACTGACTTCTGGAGTTGGCATTTTGAGAGAAACGAACATTTCTCTGTGAAGTCATCATATCGTATGCTTGCAAGCACCAAACGGAGGCGTGAAGCATGGCTCAAGGGCCGCACGAGCGCTTCCAATAGAGCAGGAGAAGATGGATGATGGAAGAAGCTTTGGCATGTTAATGTCTCGGGAAAGATTCGGAATTTCCTTTGGAGGTTAGCAAAACAATCAATCCCTACCGAAGATGTCCGCAAACGCAGGAAAATGTCCCACTCTGATAATTGTCAGCTATGTGGCGCTAGAGACTCTTGGCGACATTCTTTGCTTGAGTGCTCGTCTTCGAGATGTATATGGGCTTTGACCGATGGGGATCTTGCTGAACACCTCATTGCCACTACAAAACCATCGGCGAAGCAGTGGTTGTTTGTGATGATTGAGGCACTCCCACACAATAAATTTGTGCTGTTGACAGTTACTCTTTGGGCTACATGGATAGCCAGGCGAAAGGCGATCCACGAATCAAACTTCCAGAGTCCACATGCCACTTATATCTTTGTGCAGCGGTTCATATCAGAGTTGGAGGCAATCAAAAAGGTTCCGAATAGCACTGTTTGTGTGGCGCCGGCTAGGTACCCCCAGAGGTGGAAACCTCCAGTAGCAGGTATGGTCAAAATCAATGTCGATAGAGGGCTATCCCGTGATGGCGCCACTGGTGCTTCTTCCGCTGTTTGCAGGGATGACGAAGGACGGTTCCTAGGATCCTCGTCAATGGTGTTTCCTGGAGTTATAGACCCTGCCTGTTTGGATGCCTTAGCATGTCGAGAAGCTCAAGCACTAGCCTTGGATTTGAATCTAGGCAAAGTCATTATTTCATGCGCCAGCAAAGGAGTAGTGGACGACATAAAAAATGATGCTCGTGGCATGAACGACACTATCATCCGTGAAATCAGGGAGAACAAATTGCTTTTTCAGGCTTGTAATATTGGTAGAGACACGAACAAAGAAGCTCATAGTTTGGTAAAATTTTCAGTTTCGCTTAGTACGGGTCGCCATTTATGGCTAGGGTACCCGCATGATCCCATTTGTATTCCTTTGAACATCCCCTTTGATCAGTAAAGCTGTTTCTTACCGTTAAAAAAACTACATTTTTTGTTTTATAGTATATTTTTTTGATTAACATATTTTTATACTACACACACACACACACACACACACACACACACACACACACACACACACACACACACAATAAACATTTTAAAAATGTTTAAAAAGTATTTAAAAATGATGAACAAGTGTTGAAAACATGTTGAACAATTATTTGGAACTTTTTTGATCATGTATTTGAAATATGTTAATCAAGCATTCGGAAAATGTTGAATGTGTATAAAACCTTGGTGATCATGTATTACCAAAATGATGATTTTTCTGATCACGTATATAAAAATATTAATCAATTATTTGAAAAAACATGTTGAACAAGTAGTGTTAAAATGTTAATCAAGCATTTGTAAAATGTTAAGTGTGTTTAGAAAAAATGTTAGCCATGTGTTAGAAAATGTAAATATTGCTTTTAAAAATGGATAATGAAGCATTTCAAAATGTTAAATGTGCATAGAACAAATGTTGACCATGTATTAGAGGAATTTTTATTTGTATTTGAAAAATGTTTATCAAGCCTTTTGAAAAAGTCTAAAATATGCAAAGAAAAATTGTTGACCGTGCATTAAATAATCTTAATCGTGTATTTGAAAAATCTTAATCAAGCATTTAAAAAAAGCAAAAAAATGTGTCTAAAAAGATGTTAACCGTGTATCCAAAATGTTTTAGACTTTTATTTGTTACAATGTTAAACATGTATTAAAAAGTGTTTTGACATATACAAGAAATGTAGAATGACAAAAAAACAAAAACCAAAAGAACTAAAGTAAAAAGAATACGAGCTAGGAAAACAGAAAAAGAAATGAAGGAAAACTAGCAAAACCAAGAAAAAACGAAATGCCAGCGGAAATCCTCCTTTTTTTCCCTTTAGGTAGTTCCTGTCCTATATATCTAACACGAACTTAGCTATGGTGTACTGGCTATAAGTATGATGAAGGAACAAGTATCCTGGGTTTGACATGTTTTTTTTGCCATCTCTAAATTACATGCAAGATTTAAGATAAGACTACCTTATCGACCATTGTACATGCCCTAACCATTCCACTAACTTGTGGTTAGAGGTAGGATCGCAGCCAACTAGAGACAACCGGAACTGGCCCTCTAAAGTGGGATTATTAGTTTTAATATTTCAATTTTTATGGATTGTATGTATTAGTTAAGTATTATGTATATGTGATGATTTATATATATCTGCAGTGAATTACCGTGATAAATATATATAGCACAACAATCGTATATAGGCTAACGCTATTCTAAGCGTGAGTGTAGAATAGCTTATTCTACACCCCCTAGTAAAGCTATATATAAAATCTAGTAAAACGATGTATAAAATGTAGTAATTAAAAATGTATTTTTTACTACCTAAGTTTGTAATTTACTTAATTTTTACGAAAATCACTATATTTTACATATTGTGTTACTATATTTTGTACGTATCGTTACTGGATATAGAATAAGCTATTCTACACTCACGCTTAGTTTAGCGTTACACGAATTTCATCTTTCTATCTATTTCATACACATTTCTAGCTAGCTATGTTAATTACCATCCATATTTACATAATGGAAAGCATAAACACGCTGAAATAGAACAATTTATAAAACAAATGGCATACAAACAACACAGCAATATTACGATTGTTGTGCGTCCATGACCACCACCCTTGCCTACGAAAGCTCTTGGCTTTGCCTGAATTCGTGCAGGCGTTTGTTCATGCGAGCGATACGGTCACAGTACAGCTGAAGTGCGATCTTGAGCTTCAAGCTGGCTATTTCATCGGAGATCACTACCTTGACATGCAACGGCGATGTTCGTCTACTACGCCTAAGTGGACACTTGCTGGACCAAGGAGGCGCTCGAGCCTAGCGACCAGTCCGTTGGCATCAAGCGGTCCGCGGACAAGGCGAACGGCATAACCCATGCGAACGGCGCGGCCAGCGTCCGGTTCAAGCACAGTGCAGCTGGCCTATGGTGCAAGTATGGCGCACATGGCTGCTGCCCATTCCCGGTGAGGAATCGGGCTACTGACGAGCTGGGGAACCAGCTGCAACGACGTTCGATCCAGTGAGACAACAAACAAGCGATGATGGATCTGTTCTTGCTGCGCGCCTCTCGCTCTCGCGTCAGCCAGCCTTCTCCATTCTTCTTGCTTTTTTCTCATTCTTTTGTTTCATTTATTTTCTTCTCTGATTTGTTCATACATTTTCATTTTCTTTTGTTTTATTTCTTTTATCTTCTTTGAATTTTTTATCTTTTTCTTTTTTCTTCTCCGATTTGTTCATTCTTTTTGCATTTGTTTCTTTGTTTCCTATTTTTTATTTTATTTTGTTATTTATTTATTTTTTGCTTTTCTTTGTTTCTTTTTCCTTTTCATTTTTCATTCTTATATACATGATAAATATATTCTTCAAATACTTGTTCAATATTTTAATATACATCATCAACATTTCTTCAAATATTTGTTCAACATTTTCCAAATACATGTTCAATAGTTTAATATACATGATCATTTTTTTTCAAATAATTTTTCAATTTTTTAAATTCTTATTTAACATTTTTCAAATAT
>NC_041391.1:712377862-712403777 GCF_002162155.2 Triticum dicoccoides
ATAAACAATATTGCAGAAAAAAGAGGCCGTGGCCTTCCGCGCTCATGGGCCGGCTAGCTCGCTCGCCCCTGCAGCGAATCTGAAGTTAGACTCGCTGGACGCGAGATATATAAGGGGAGCTCCTATACGGCGCTTAAGTGCGGGTTCAGTTTTTCTCAAAAAAAAAAGGTGGCGCCCGCTAGCTCACCTTGTAGACCGGCCCAGGAACACGCACGACATTTGTAGCGCGAAAAACCTCCAAAAGTTGCTACGCTGAGAATTCGAGACATTTCTAGCAGGGCCAGTCTTCCAAATAGAAGGTAATAGGTATGCCAGCCAATTAAGTACTTTCTCTTGCCAGATTTTGCTGTCTCTTTTTTCTTTTTTATAGGGGACTTTTTTTTTCTTTTTTCATTTTAAATTTTATGTTTTTATTTTCCAAATTCGTTAACTTTTTCCTAATTTGAGATTTTTTTTTCAAATTCAAGTACTTTAGCAAACTCAACTTTTTTGAAGTTCGTGAACTTTTTTCAAATTCATGAACTTTTTTTATCAATTTGTGAACTTTTTTAAAATCCATGAAGTTTTTCCCTGAAATACATGACCTTTTTTTCAATTCAACAAATTTTTATCTAAATTTGTGAACTTTTTAATATCCTAATTTTATTTTCAAATTTAAGATATTTTTTAAAATTCCTAAACTTTTGATTATTTAATTTTTGTTTTTTAATTTCATGAAGTTTTTTTAAACATGTGATTTCTGAATTTTTGAACTTTTTTTGTGCTTATGAACATTTTTGAAAAGGCAACAGTTAATGGTGAACTCAACGGTTAACGGGTCAAGTTAAAGGTCAACATGTCTAGTCATTGGTCAACAGGTTCATTCAAACAGATCAAACCATGGTTTTTCTTCGAGAAAGGCTCGAGCTGGTGAGTGGCCCACCAATGCAGTAATTCAGGCGCCAGTTTGCTCCATTGCGGCTTAGAGCAACTCCAACATGCGCGGCAAAACGCGCGCCCGCGTGGTAAAAGCAGTTTTTCGCGCGTGTCGGTTGGTTCCGCGCGCTCCAATGATGGCGGGAAGCTACCACGCGCGGGAAGTGTTTGCGCGCGCGAGAGAAAATGGCACGCGGCGCGGTAGATTTAACGCGTCGCTTCGCGCGCGCCTATAAAGTCTCACGCTCGCCACGCGCACAGAACAGCCACGCGCCCTCCTCCTCGCAACCTCGCCGCTTCGCTGATTCACCGCTTCGCCGCCTCGCCGCTTCGCCGCTTTCTGCGCCACCACCGCGCCACCATGGCGCCGCGCCGCCGGGGTGCTTTGGGCTTTCGCGGCGTCCGCGAGCGCCCCAACGGCTGGTACTCCGCCGAGATTGTCTGGCTCGGCCTCGGGACGTCCCGGAGCGCGCGCGAGGCGGCCCGCACGTACGACGCGGCGGCGTGGCGCTTGGAGAGGCCCCGGTCGCAGATGAATTTCCGGGACGTCTTCACGCGCGAGGAGGCGCAGCGCGTCGCCCCTCCGCCGCGTCTCATCACGGACATGGACCGTGCCGACCACGCTCGGCGGCAGCGCCGTCTCCTCGTCGCCGAGGAGGACGAGCGAGCCATGGCGGAGTGGCGCCGTCGCCACCCAGAGGACGTCGACGCCGAGCGTGCCTACTCGGAGCGGGCTGACCGGCGTCAGCGGAAGGCACTGGCGAACGAGCAGTGCGACATCGTGTCCGCAGGTGGGAGGTCGTTCTTCACCTCAGACAATGAACGTTGAGACGACATATGGCTCTCAACCTCGGACGACACCGACGAGGATGATGATGGTGATGGTAGCGACTTGGAGTAGTTTTCTATCTATGTATGCCGTAGTAGTTTCTATTTATCTATCTATGCCGTAGGAATATCTATCTATCTATGCCGTAATAGTTGCACCGATGTAAAATATCTTGTATCATTTTTTTTATCTATGCAATTTTTAATTTAAAAAATATTGTAGAATGAGCGCGCGCTGCATTTTACCGCGTCTGCTGGAACTGCACGCGCGCGCGGCTTTTCAGCGCGGCTGCTGGAGCAAACGCTGCGCGCCGCGCCAAACCAAGCGATGGTCGCGCGCCAAATCCGTTTTTACCGCACGGCGCGTTGGGCCTGTTGGAGATGCTCTTAAGGCGCCATGTAGGAGCTCTCATCTTGCAAACCCCCTGCTAGAAAATAAAGAATGCCATATATCTTTACTTTTTTTTTCGGGGAATATAAACCCGTGCTTGACCGATATTAAATATGGCTGATGCCACCTTAGGTCTAGGAGCAAAGGCAAATGCTGATAGGGTTGGGAATTATGAATTTATAAAGAGTACCAATGGGGCTGGCCGTTCCCATGCGTGATTTTGTGCTAAAAACTCATTAGAGGTTCCGCTGAAAAAAGGAAACACTTCTTATAGGTACCCTTGTGTACTACAGTAGTAAAAACAAGTTAGAGGTTCCCTTGTAAATTTACTTCCAAATGCCTCTACTGGCGAGCGTATCACATATACGTAACTTGTCACGACCAGGAATTTAGATGTGTTTTTCTTACCGAAATGGGATGAGAGTGTAGTTTGTACTTGTATTTGTTTCCTGTGAGATTTAAATTTCAAATCCAAATATTGTTTCAACGATTGTTAAGATTACAAATTATTTTTAGCCTTGTGTTCCTCATGTTGCTATTTTCGAAAATAGATTCCATGTTGATAGGTCTTGGCAATGTCTTTTTTATGCAACTTGTATTCTTTATTGATGTATACTTGTACACCAAGCGAGTGCAAGCCCGCGAAGGCCACCGAAGTATCGGGACAAAAAAAAAAAACTGCCCCTACTTAAAAGGGCAAGGAGTTATGGCGGATGACTACCAATTTCCTCCTTATTCCGCCAAGGCAAATGAGCCTACCTGTTCTAAAGTGTATGCTTTCACAAAAGCTATGAATTATCAAAGTTCATTTGCAACATCACATATATTGATCTAGTGGCAATTCTCTAGATACATGATGTTGTTATAAACTAAAGCTGGATATATAATTCTAATGGATCTATATGGATAGTTACTGTAATTTTGAGGTTTACGAAGTTTCCAAGTAGACCATGCTGTTTTCTGCAGCTTAATAGTACATTTTTTTACGGGTGACTTATTAGTATGATTAGTCCTAAAGAATATTTTTTTAAAGACATAATTAAACTTCAAAGAAAGTTGATATACATGTTAAGCATATCTATTTCATTCAAAACTTGATCCTTACTCTCCCTCAAATATGTAGAATGGTAAAATAAAATAAGATAAGTTTTGAAATTTAATTAAGTTCTGAAAAGATATGTTAGAAATTCATTCTAAAAAGTAAAATCGCCTGTTTCCCTGGCTCGATTCGAACTTGGTAGACCCCGTGGAGCTCGGTGAGCAGGCCCGTTCTGGCTTGGTTTGCTAGCCCATCTCTGTTGGGTGCTTAACTTGGACGTCACGGATCAAAATATGAGATTTATTTTCAACCCAGACGCAGGCATCTACACTAGATTTAGAGTCTGGCACATAAGAGAACTCAACTTTTTAGATGTCTAAGCATCCTGAGAGTAGTGTTTTTTTTTTTTTTGCGAGATAGAGTAGTAGTTTGCTTATATGGTGGTTTGTATTAATTGTTTTTTTATTTAAATGTGTCGATAAGCATTCTTGCATTGGAGATCTCTAATCTCTTCTCTAATCTAATCTATCTAATCTATCTATCTACCTAAAAGAACCATAAGATTCCGTTTCCCGTCTTACGTCGGTCCTTCGTCCGCCTCCCCTTCCAACGTGCCCCTCCTCATCAATTTAGGTATGTTTGATCCCATATCAATTTCTTTCCCCGGTAATCAATCCTTTCCATAGCCCTCTCGTCCATCTCCTTAATTTTTTATAGGTTGCTTACCACATGGACCATGTGGTGTCCATCTCCTTAATTGCCACGTAATTTCTTTCCCCGATAATCAATCCTTTCCATAGCCTTCTCCTCCATCTCCTTAATTGCCACGTAATGTTTCCTCTCCCGTCTCCCCCCAGCGATTTCCATCTCCTCCCGATCAATATTTGGTAATTAAGTCAATTCACGGATGGCAATTAATATCTTTATTTGGTTAACGATTGTACCACAATTAATTCAGGTCGATCATGGACGGTAATCTCTCATATTCCTTCCTTTAACAGTTCCCTCTACCACGCCTCCCATCTTGTCGATCCTCTACTTCATTCGCTTCTGCTAGCAGCCACCGGGTACAATGCACGATGGGGTCGTGGTCATCCATGATACATGCCGTTCGAACTCAGAGGGAGAGTGGCGGCACAAGAAGATGGTAACCAATTCTTTCATAAGTGCATCGGAGCGAACAATATTCAAGTGAGAACATCATGCTTTCTTGCTATGTCCATGCATGGTAGAGTCGTGTCCTATTTCTAATTAATAAGAGTTTTGCATTCTGTTGTATCAAAATGTATACTTTCGAATGTCAGTTCTCTTCTTGCAAAAAAAGAGTCAGTTATATGCTAATTACCAGATATGATTGACTTAATGAGGGACTGACCGCCAAAAATGTGAATCATGTGGTTGTTACACAAAATTTACCGGAAGAGAGTTGACTTTGGTTGATTTTTTTTTGTCTATAGTAATCGATCCTGTATTCAGCGATTGATATACTAATACTTTGTGTTCGTTGAGAGTAGTATTGTAGAGCTGCATATTTTTGGTTGACCCTGCCAAAGCAATTGTACACCAGTCATAGTTATACTCATGTGACCTTTACCCCTAATCTAAATATTTTCTTCTGTGCATAATAGTGAGCTTTATTGTTCACTAAAGCTTGCTTTTGTCTGAGAGCATGATAAAAGAGCTTGCTATGGTACGGTCAGAGGAAGTGCGTGACAGACTTGGTAAGTTTTTTTTTTTTTGCGGGTAACTGACTTGGTAAGTTTACATGGACAAACAATTTATTCCTATATACTTCAGCTTCACTTTTATATTGTTGTCACGAACAAAATTGTGTTGGTCTTTCATGTTTTTATTTTGTTAAACACGCTATTTTCTGGGAGGTGGTGCTGGTGGGTGGGGGGTCCTTAGTAGACATATACAAGTACTATATTCAAAATTATATACAGTTTCGCTGGACTATTTTCGCACAATAAATAGCCTACGGAGACAGAGCAATACATATGCACAGGGCAAGTTTAGATTATTGTCATGGTGAAGACAACACAATAGACACGTGCTGACGTACATGGCAAGTTGGGGTTATTTCCATGGTCATCACTAACGCATATCCTTGATATAGGTAAGCTTGGATTCTTTTTAAAACTTCCCTATCTTGAAAATGGAAACCACCCGTAATGATTCTCCTTGACAGGCTAACTCGGACTATTTCCGAAAACAGTTATCTACTGACATATGACATGCACTGCATCTTTGGTCACATGCGCATTAGGCAAGGTGGCAACTATTGCGTGTGTATGACACCATGATCTCCTCAGCAAGGATTTGGGAAGGGTGAGACAACACAAAAGTGGTTACACATGTGTTGCAGGCGCACACTTACATAATGAATCTAAGGAAGTGAGAGAGAGGGGAACATATCTTTTTTTACATGCAGAAAAATAGTTACTAGAATATGCATACTCCGGTTGCAATGCACAGGCACCAACATAGGGTACGACGCTTGATCTGGGAATGTGACGGATAGATGCAGCGCCGACGGAGCGATGCGACGCTGGTGTCGAGCAGGGGAGACCTGCTGAGAGTTGCAATTTTACCGCTACGCTGATGCTGCTGTTCGTATTGTTGATGCTGCTACGCTGCTGCTGCTTCTGTTTGTGCCTAGAGTTGATATTGATCAAGGAGCGAGAGAGATGATATGCGATTGTTTATGGTACCCTTGTCGTTGCTGTTCTTGTTGCTATTTGTTGTTGTAGCTGTTGGAGCGTTTGTTTGCCTGTTGTGACAGGCGCACCGATGAAGAACAAATCTAATTTTAATTCAGTTGTTGCTGACACAGACACGGCAGTGGCATGCCTTGTGGTGGAGACGATGTGAGGCACGGCTCGATGCATAGGTGACTACTTTTGCTACCGGCGCACAACCATTTCTGGTGCCTTGCGATGTAAGTATTGCGAACATCGGTCGCCTTTTATCTTATATATGAATATATGATGCATGTAAAAATTCCTTTGATATGATATTTCATGTAGATATTAAAATTTCATTGCCAAATTTATTATCTGACAATATCACTTCATTATTGGACCCTCCTTCCAGTATGGATCGTGGCTGGCCTCTGTCCATTAGCTTTTGTTAGCTTGTTCCTTTAATGATTTTTGCGTGACATCGCAATTGCATATGCCACTGGCCTACGGCAACCATGAAAGCATGAAATGAATCAAAATTCCGGGATTTTTCACGTGTTTATTCATGCATGGCTTGATTCTGGTGTTCCACAATCTTGGTGTGTTGTTGTGAATAACTTCCACTGATCCATGACAACTGTAATATTTCCTCTGGAAAGGGCCTTGATGTATTTCATATCAGCGGAAGAAAGTATGCTTTGTTTTTCTTTTTTTTATGTCTGTAACTTAGTTTTGGTATCCTCTCAACTTAAGTATACATGGTAGATCAACTAGATTACATGCTCCCGTAGCAACGCACGGGCAATTACCTAGTGACCTTAGAAGCCCATTTAGATGGTCAAAGTGTGTACTGATGCCAAGTTGGATCCTAACATCTTATTTGTGTGACTCTAGAAGTAGAAATAAATAGAACATAATGGCGATGCATACGTCATCATATACTAGAAATGTTTTGCACATGCAGATTGTAATGCTTGAATGTTGGCTGCTAAAGGTATCTTAGTTGATAGGACTACATTCCCATGGGACAACAGTACACTAAAGGTAAACTTAATCAAATTCTACATGGTCAAAAAATTAAGGCGCACATTTAGGAGCTAAATAGTAGTATATCAACTCTACATGCCGGGACAGTTACTAAGTGTATATTTTTGCCGTGTGATAGAAACATGCATGCAACTGGCGTTCCCGTTCCATGGTGTTCTACATCCCATGCATATAGGGGATGCACGACGACGATACTCTACTACTGCTATAGTTATCCAGATATCCTCTCGCCGCCGAAGAAGACGGGATCCACCTACTACCACGCTCGCCAGCACCAGCACCGTTCCATTTCTCCACCTACACGCCCTCTTGTACGCATGCACTCGTGTCTCTCTTGAAAACCTGGCAAGCTGCAGGCTTTTTTTTAGAACGAAGACGTAAGGAGCGTCCGGCAAGCTGCAAGCTGGCAAAGCTACCAGCCAAGTCACACCGATCAAGCTCGCGACGTGGGCACGCTCCATGCAGCAATGCCGCCACGTCGCCTTCACGTCGCCACGTCCCCGCCGAGCTCCCACGCATAAATATCTCCCCTCCATGTCTATCTATCGATCTCATACTCACACTCACACTCCTCAACCTGTTTTAAGCTAGGGCAGCAGCCATGGGTGTCAAGGGTGGTGGTGTAGTGTGGTGTCTCCTGCTCGCCGGGCTCCTTCTCCTGGCCGTGGCCTCCGCGGCGGAGCGGGACACGGAGGAGGAGATCCGGTGGTGCAAGGAGGACTGCGAATGGAAGGCGGGGCAGGACACCGGGAAGGCCAGGGAGTGCAAGGAGCAGTGCGAGCGCCGCCGCCGCCACGGCCACGAGCCGCAGGACGAAGACGGCGGCATCCCTGACCGCTGCAAGAGGGAGTGCGAGAGCCATGAGGACATGGATAGCAAGCTGCGGTGCACGCTGGAATGCTGGCGACAGCAAAAGCGGGAGGGCGACGACAGCTTCGACGAGGGCCGCAACGCCGACGGCAGGTGCGAGAGGATGTGCCAGCACTACCACGACCGGTGGGAGAAAAAGCAGTGCATGAAAGGCTGCAGATATGGCGAGTCCGGCCTCCTCGGCTCCGACGACGACGGCCACGAACACGGAGACCGCTGCCAAACACAGTGCAAGCGCTTCCGGCCCGGGTCATACGACAGGCAGCAGTGCGTCGAAAAGTGCCAGTGCCAGCAGAAGGAGGACGAGGATGCGATGAACCACCACGGCGGCGGCGGCCATGGCCACGGAGACCGCTGCCAAGCACAGTGCAAGCGCTTCCCGCACGGGTCATACGACAGATGGCAGTGCACTGAGAGGTGCCAAAGCCACCAGCAGGACGAGGAGGAGGTGATGAACCACCACGGCGGCGGCGGCCATGGCCACGGAGACCGCTGCCAGGCACAGTGCAAGCGCTTCCGGCCGGGTTCATACGATAGGTGGCAGTGCACCGAGAGGTGCCAGAGCCATCAACAGGACGACGAGGAGGTGATGAACCACCACGGTGGCGGTGGCCATGGCCACGGAGACCGCTGCCAAGCACAGTGCAAGCGCTTCCCGCGCGGGTCGTACGACAGATGGCAGTGCACCGAGAGGTGCCAGAGCCATCAGCAGGACGAGGAGGAGGTGATGAACCACCACGGCGGCGGTGGCCACGGCCACGGCGGGAGCAGCTGCGAGCAGAAATGCCAGCAGCGATACCACCATGAGTACGAGAAGCAGCAGTGCGTGCGAGACTGCAAAAGCGGCGGTGGCGGCGGCCCCGGCGGGCGTGGCCGCGAGGGCGACGAGCGCCGGCACGACACGGCGATGGTGGTCGAAGCCATCCTCGAGGAGGTGTGACTGCTGGATGGAAGTAGCCAGCTCTTTCCAGGATCCTCGACCTCTTTACCGGTCCTGCATCTTGCTATGCGTACGTGGTAGGTGCATGTGTGAACTAGAATAAATTGCGGTAACTAGAAGTGGCTCTCCAACCTTGGTGAGAGCCTATGTACGAGGAATCAATCTGGAAAGTTATGTGCTATATATAACGAGGCTATGAAAACTAAGATGATGAGTGATAAATAAAATAACCAACGTTTCGAAATTAAGCCCCCAAAATATCTGAATCTTATAAACGAGAACTTACCTGAGTGACTCTCAACTCAAGAAGTCAAGATATATATATGTAGCCATGTGGTTGAATTTTTCTCTATATTTTCCTCCCAAGTATTATAAATGGACTCCTGTGTGAGAGCATCTCCCATAGATGATGTAAATTTGGAGATGTAGAACTAGGTATTGTATAATTTACATAATCAAAAAGGGCATTTTACATCTTAAAAAAGCAACTTCAACAGATAATGTATATTGGTGATGTAAGAGTGCAACTCCAATAGATGATACAAATTGGAGATGTAAAACCAGCCGCGCAGCTGTGTACAGCCAATGTACAGCCCGATGTACAGCTGCATAATTTAAATAAAAACATCCCAAATCAAACTTAAACTTCCACCTATCCACGATTTCAAATTATTACATAATTCATAAAATCCACAACAACAAATGAAACAACAATACAACAAAGTTCATGCACAATACAAAAAACAAACAATGAACTAGGTGACACTTTCGCCATTCCACTTTCAGTACTCCTCCATCAAGTCTTCAACCCCGCTAAAAAGATCTCCATGTTTGCACGATTTTTTTTACCTTGGAGGAATTTGCGCGAACACGTTGCGGGTGAGGTGGAGGCAATCGGCCGGTGCCGGGTCAGGTGTAGATGGGCGGTGGCTTCAGACGGTTCGCGAAGCTGTAGAGAACAACGGTCACGGCGAGGCGGCTCCACGCGCGGGCGGGTGGGCGGCGGGTGGCTCCGGTGTCGCGCGACACCACGCGGGTCCCCTAGCTTCGGCGGCAGGCCGCGGCTAGCAGAAGCACCAACGCGGCCACGACCACACCGTCGATGGCATCACGACAGCAGCAGCTCCGGTGAATCTTCGAATCGAATCGGCGGCTGAAATCATCGGTGGCGGTGGTCGTCGCTATGGCGGTGAGGCACGCAGCGAGGATAGGCGAGCGGGGTCGCGGCGGGTCGGTGATGGACAGGTGGGCGGCAATGGCAATTTTGGGCAGGCGGATGGCGGTGGCGGAGGTGGGCAGCCGTCGAGCGGCCGAGTGGCGGGTGGGCGGAAGTGAAATGAAGGATGTCGGGTGGTTGGAGCGCGATTGCATCTCCAGGTGTTGTATTTTACATCTCCTGAAGGTGGAGTTGTAATTTTTTTTCATCTACATCATCTGTTGGAGGTTGGTTTTGGGCCCTCGAAGATGTATATGTTAATTATTTTTGAATCTATATTATCTATTAGAGATGCTTTAAGTATGATAAAATCTCTGGTTTTCATGATAATGTTAGCGCCAACTATATAAATCATAGCAAAAAATATTAGGGATAAAAAAATAGCCAAGCACATTTGTCATGCGCTAGTACCATCAGCCAGTGATGGTTGTGGTTGATTAATGCTTGAATATCAATACTTTTGGTATTGCTAAATATGTGTACGGCGCATGACGACGTCATGCCATGGGCCTGATCTGGCTCATGCGTCGTCGGGTCTGCCACAATTTAGGCCGTCATATGCTCGGCCCCGGCCATCTTATGAATCGAAGTGCGCGCAATTCACCAGGCTCCTTGACGAGGGACTAAAATGTTGAGCTGCCTTGTTCGTGTAATTTGCCGAAATCACTAATCAAGGTGAGCTCCAGTTTTTCCCCCAAATTCCCGCGACTAGGGTTCTCCAGCCCTCCGGTGATGCCGCCACCGTGAGTCTCATTGGTGGCCGGATAGATCCCGCGATCCAGGACATTTCTCCTCTTTTGCTTACCCTCTCCCCTCCCTCGGTTCTCTCCTGGGAATATGGTGTGCGCAGAATTAGAGTTTTGTGAGTTTTTTCGTCGACTCTGGTCATGGCGGACACTGGTGATGGTAGCGGGTCGAGTGATCAAAGCACCATGGAAACAGAGAAGCTCCCGGAGATATTGATGACCAAAATAATAATAATAAAGAAAAACAAAAAAAATGAAGTTTTCTAATGGAGAATGAATCAGTTCATGAACAAAATAATGAAAAATTGCATGCAATTTACACAAAATAGCGCAGTTCTACAATATGCAAGAATAAGCATATATGAGTGGAAGTTATGCAAAAAAACAAGTTTTCTAAGAAGGAATGAATTAGTGTCATATAAGAAAATTAAAATTAAAATTAAAATTAAACAAATAATAAAATTTTGCACACAATTTACATATAAAATGTTACTATGCAAAAATAAGCGTATAATAGTGAAAAATTTACAAAAGTAGTGTATTCTCAAAAGTAATGAATAGTGACATTGGAATTACCCTTGCAAAATAAAAGAAAATGAAAACTTAAAATTTATATAATAAATAATAAATAAAAATAAAGTTTTCTATGGAAGAATGAATTCGTTGCATTGGTATTACCATTCCAGATGAAAGAAAATAAAAAAACTAGAGAAAAATTGAAATAATAAAGTTTTGCATGAAAGAATGAAACCCTTTAAGAAGAAAGAAATGAAAAAAAAAAGAAAAACATTAAAAAACTTGCGCACAACTTTGCACTAAAATTGTACTTTTTGAAATATGCAAATAATAGCACACTCTACTATAATTTACACACATGCTATTTAGTACTTGCATTTATACTTGGATGCATAAAAAATGAATGAATTATTGGCATTGATCCATTTAAGAAGAAAGAAAGTGAAAACAATAAAAGAAAATAATGAATTAATGATATTGAAATTGCCCTTAAAGTACAATGAAAATGAAATATAAACTAAAAAATATAAGCATTATGAAGTTTCTGAAACAGAATGAATTAGGGGTGTTTGTATTTTCTTTAAGAAAAATAAATATAAAATAAAATAAAATAACTTGCACACCGGAATTGCAATTTTTCGAATATGCAAAGAATAATTATACAATAATGAAATTTTGGCACATAGTATATAGTGTTTGTATGTATATATTTACACTCATCCAACATCCCTACCCACGAAAAGCCAACTAAGAGGAAAAACACATAAAAACAAAAAAACAGAAAAAAAAAACAAAGGAGAAAGAAGAAGGTTATGTTGCACTGGAACGGGCTTTGGTCCGTTAAAGAATTGACTGACCCAAATATGGTGTCGGTGAGAAAAAGTCTAAGACAACACATAGACTAGCCCAGAAAAAAAGGTATATGAATGTTAAAGTACAAGACTAACAAACGAATCTTAAAGTAGAAATCAACGTGCCAAATATTGACTGACCCAAAATCAATTTTCAGGCGACTAACATATAGCTAAAGTGTTGACTTACATATGAGCAAGCCTATAGAAAATTCCCGATTGTACTGAAAAGGGCATTCACTCGGTACAATTGTCCATCCTCCAGAACCCAACTTTTCACCCGTGATAGCTAATCCGTTTAATATGGGAGTAATGGTTTTTACCGTGTTTTCAATGTAGGCTTCCTCACATATGAAACATGCAAACAAGGTTTATGTTGTTGATCATCTTGTCGCTCATATCAAAGGCATACAAGTTCCAGTTTTCACAGAGTGACACAAGAACCATGAGTTTGTTCACCTTTTTAGTGTCTTCAAAAATAGTGTACTCCCTATAAGGGCTAGTCTTTTAGCAACCTAAAAACCCAGGGTAACAAACCCCAGGGGATTTTCTGAGGCTAGATGAAATCCCTTTCCATTCAGGGGAACTTTCCCCAATCTGTATTATATTCTTCGGAGGTTGGCGGATGTGGGGCAACGTCCAGGGTCGCTAGGCTCTAGGTCGACCACGTGAGAGAAGCAGAGGCGTGGCTTTTCTCCCCGGATCGACCGTGTCAGAGAAGCAGAGGCGTGGCTTTTCTCCCCGGCAGAGACGGATCTAAGGGGGGACAAGGGGGGGGGGGGGCTTTGCCCCCTCCATGAGCAAACTCACCCCCTCCATGCGTTCATTCTGGCTCCGTCCCTGCTCCCCGGGGACTCGAGTCGTGGACTGATCGTCCGGGGAAACACCACGGATCGGGCCAGAAAGTCCCAGGCGATGAGCGACCAAATGACCTACTGCTTTTCCACGGGCTGGTTTGCCGCGTGGGCCATGAGCCCTGGAATTTGACGGGGATCCCCCTCGGGATACCCGGTAACGAAAATGAGGCTTAAAATACAATGCATGGCAGCACTCACACGACAGGATAAGATAACCACCTTTAAAACTTGATTTCACATACCGACAGACCAGGAGGCAAAAAGAGCCTACATAATACTTTAGCACTGCCCTTCGACACTGCTCGTTCTTTTTCGGCGATATTCCTTCAGTGGGAGGAGATGTCCCCATAGAGTACGAGAGCGCTTGTGTCTTTGTCAAATTCAAGATGTAGTGCCGGCTCAGTATCTTCTATGTGCGTATAAGGGTAGGATGTGCGTGCATACGTTCATAGGAGTGAGTATATGTGCGTGTTTGTGGGCATCTGCATCTTGCTGCAGTAAAAACAAAAGGATTTTAGATATGGCAAATGCACACAAGTTAAAAGATTCATGGTCAGCCGATGAATGCGTTTTTTTTTTGAACACCCGATGAATGCGATTCGATCCATCGTACCATGCACGGTTCATTTTCTGATCACGGTCCAAGAAACACACGTGCGCACACATTTCTTGTTAAAAAGAGTCCGCTTGCAATACGCCCATCTCCTTCCTTTCTGCCGGTTGCATGCACAAGGAAGTAGGACATACGTACCCCCTGGCCGCCGCCGGCCCTAGTCGCCGGCAACACCCTTCTCAAGTCGACCAGATGACCATGAATAATAATGGTCTCCACAGCAACGATGATGTAAGTTGATCGTTGCTTGTGTTCTGTTCTCGTTAATTCTCCCTCAGATATCATGCAACTCAGCGAATCTAATCTATAATCGTACGTCGTATCTCCCTGGCTGCATGCATGCAGGTGCATGAAGAAACTGGCGGTGGCGGTAATGGGGTCGACGACAGGCTGAGCGAGCTGCCGGACGACGTGCTGCTCAACATCCTCGACAGGGTGTGCGCGCTGGACGCCGTCAGGACCTGCCTCCTCTCCAAGCGGACGCTCCACCTCCCCGCCATGCTCTCCCGGATCGCCATCGACGTCTACTCCCTCCTGCCCGCCGTCGTCGCTGAGGACGACGACCTCAGCGTGACCAGGACCAAGCTGGCCCGGACAAACGGCTCAGTGGCCCGCGCGACGCGCAAGATCCTTGAAGAGAGGCCTCCGAACATGCCCATCCGCAAGCTGAAGCTCAAGTTCTTCCTGCAACTCGACGACTGCATCTCCATCGGCACCTCCGTCGCCCGCGCCATGGCGACGAACAGGGTGGACGCCGCCGAGTTCAAGATCATCACGGAGGACTTCAAAAAGTGCGCCGACGGCTACCTCGTCGGCTATGCCAAGCGGTTCAACTCCTTCCTCCGCGCCTGCCCCGAGGCCTTCGCCGGGCTCACACGGCTGCACCTGGAGAACCTGAGGTTTAGCGACCCCGGCGCCATCTCCAGCATCCTTGCCGCCTGCGGGCGAATGGAGTCTCTGCGTCTCTTTGAGTGCGACGCCGGTGTCGAGTCGGTGATGCGGGTAGAGCACGGCCGCCTCATCGAGCTCGAGATCTTCTATGGCAAATTCCGCACGGTGGAGCTCCGCTGGCTGCCCAAGCTCCGGCGAATGGTCTATCATAATTGGGCCTTTGCCGACGATCCCTTATTTTTCGGTTTTGTCCCGCAGCTCTCCAAACTAAGCCTCTCTAATGCTTATCTTTCAGAAAATAAAATCAGGCTAAGCCAGCTGCTCGTTAATTTCACCTCCATTAGCGACATGCATCTCGATTTTCAAAGCGAAATGGTACGTGCATGCATGTGTCCAACTCACTCCAAATCTCCAATCATCTCCATCGGTGTTACATATATGATATAAGGTCCTCTCTGATACATAGCAATTAATATGGACTCTCCTGTTTTACATTACATTTTAACGTACTGCTCATTATATCTTGCTTTGAACTGCATATATACCTTGTTGCTACTTTGTTCAATAAAATGGCTGTGTGCATCACGTGATGCAGAAGCCGGGAGAAATCGCTATTTTTCTTTCAAATGTGCATCTTGCACTCACCAACCTCTTTGTCTGATTTATCGCAGGTATGGATCGTGCCAGAGTGCCCGGGACTGCTCGGCCCGGTGCTCGGTAAGCTACGGCGCGTGGATCTGGACTTTCTTCCCAAAGGGTGCGACATCGCATGGACATTGTTTTTCCTTGAAGGCGCGCCATCCCTGGAGGAGATGTGCCTCTCGGTGCGGGATCACTGGTGCGGTGCTGAGACACGGGACGCTCACTGCGAGGAAAGGGGCATGCACTGGAAGCCATCTCTAGGTGCTGATTTCAAGCTTGAGAATCTGGCCAGGCTAACCATCTACGGCTTCCAATCCGCCTACCGCTTCATTAGATACGTCAAGCGTGTCATAAGTGTTGCGGTGAACATTAAGGAGATATCTCTGCACGACACGAAAGTGTGCGACTTCTGCACTGAAGAATTCGGCCTCAAGAGGGACGATTGTTTGTCAAAATATACAAGGACGAGCAGGAAGAAGGATCTGCTGAGGGAGAGGACTAAAGAGGGGCTTGTTATGACTTCTCCTGCTGCGATTCACTTTAATTAGGTCCTTAAGTTGATGCACACCATTAAGTCGAACTAAACCCCATGAGAGTAGTTTGTTTGAGTTAGTCGACAGATATAGAGCATTTTGACACTAAATGTGGTGAAAATTAGGGACAAGGGAAATTACAAAGCATGATATAAAATGAAGCTTGGTTATTCATTTTCTTACACGAATTTCCAGTAGATCCTTTACCCCCATCTTAGTGGTACCTTTTGTATGCAGCTTTGGGTGCTTTCCATGCCATCCCTTGCTTATATTAGCATCGAGTTATTTGCAAAACAAACAAAAAACTATCGAGTTGTAATAACCAACCATGCCTGATATGCGCCTTTCTTGATGCTCATGTCAACATTTGTAACCAATCATGAAAGAGAATGCATGTTCATGAAGAAATTCAATGAGCATGAATGCTGAAAGACAAAAATTCGTACAAGCACACTGCACACGGCTTTTTTTTATTCCTTTTTTTCCGAAAAGGAGGTTAAACCCCCGGCCTCTGCATCAATTGATGCATGCAGCCATCTTTATTAATTATTCCACAAAGGTCTGACAAGAACATACATCAAATCACCCGAAGCCACCACTCACACTTACAAATACGATAATGAGGAGTGCTCTCACTCCTCATATCCACATAACGTATCGGGACTAACAGCCGGTGCAGCAGACCTAAAGCGCACATCACTTGCACACGTTTTAGAAGCCGTCATCTTCATCGAACCACTGACCCATCTTCAGAAGATATATCCGCATCATCCTTGGCAGTCCAGACATCCGTCGACGCCACCACGACGCCCAACGGCGCCACCGCCCTGCGCTCGTCCGTCCAGACGCGAAGACTCTGGAAGATCTGTCATGTGTAGCACCTGCCAACCAGGCATGACTCAGCGTAGCACCTGTCGGCCAGGCATGACTTGACAGCTCCACCGAAGCTCCGTGCAAGACGGAGCCGCTCCACCTCCTGCCCGTGTCTTCCAGCGCTGCTCCACAAACGATGCTCCCAAGAGAGACACGGCACCGCAATACCGCCATCGTCCGATCTAGAAAACCAGATCCTAGGGTTTCCCCCGAAGCAGTGCCCATCACCAGCAACCCTCAACGACCCACACAGTGCCCACCACCACTCAGCCCTCAAGGCGACGCCTTCGGGAAGGTCATGGCGTCAAAGACGCCGCCGCCGCCCACCGTAGTTAGGTTTTTCACCCGAGAGGCAGAATGGGGGGAAATGAAGGAGCAGACATAGACCGACGTCTCCAACAAGAAAATCGGCGCCCTTGAGCGTCGTCGTCGGCGCGGCCGGGGCCGACCAAGGGGTTTCCCCCAATCTGGATCTCCTCCACCAGCTTCTCCCGCGGTCGGGGTCCCGGCAACCACACCGGCACCGTCAGGAACCCGCAGGAGAGAAGCCCGCCGATCAAGGTCAGATGACTGCGGCCAGATCTGGCGCTAGAATCCACTCCGACAACGCCGGCCACAGATCTGGCCACACCCAGATCCGACGCGCCCGCCGTGCCGACGACCACCTCCACTCGCCGGAGTGGAGAACCGCCCCGGATGCGCAGCCAGGCACCAACGACACCACGAGCCGCCACCACCCACAACAGGACGAACTTGGGCAGAGGGCGCCCAGATCCGCCACCACCGCGCGCCATGGCTGGCCACCACGCTGCCCCGCCAGCCATTGAGGCATAGCCCCGCCGAAAAGCCTGGAGCCGCCGCTCCAGCTTCCGAATTCCGATCTCCACCGCAACGCCTGGCGTCCAGGGTCGCCGTCGCGCGCAGTCCGAGTCCGCCCCCAGGATGAAGGGCGAGCCCGCCACCGCCGTCCGCCGGACGAGCTTTGCTCGCCGGCTTCCTCCGGTGGCGGCGGGGAAGGATGGTTCGGGGTGGGTTGGGGGCAGCGGCGGCTAGGGTTCGCCCGAGCCGCCCCCTGGGGGCAGCGCGAGCGCAAGTCTTTTGCGAGATTCAAAAAACTATGTAGTAGACGAGCATTCTGTATTGGAAGATCGTGCATCGCCTTCAAAAAATACTCTTCCTATCAATCTAATCCAATCAGAAGTGATGACATGAGTACTCCGTTTTATACTCCTTTGTAACACAATCTTTTGTTTGCTCACTAGCAGTTTACTCCATGCAACGTCATCATATCAGCAGTTTCGTTGTTGCAAGCAATGGATTTCTGATCACGACTAGAACATGTCAAGAAACGACAATCAAACGTAGTAACTAAAATCTAATCTAGCATGGAATCAGTTTCTGTTATGAGGAAAAATCATAAGAAAAACATTCACATTGGTATCGGGGGTATCCCATCAGTATCCATGTTAATTATTTCAGTTTTAGTAAAATACTCAAAGAGAAAATGCCGGTTGCTGATTGGGCTTTGGCCAAAGTGAGAATTAATCCTGCTCCTAAGCCTTGGCCACCTCCTACTACAGACTCTGTTGCTCTATCAGTTGATGGATCTTTTTCAGTTGATTCTGGCGCCGCAGCCATAGGGATGATTCTTCGGCGACATGATGGATCAGTTATTTTTGCAGTATACCGGTATATTTTCAATTGCAATGATGCACTAGAAGTGGAGATACATGCGCTTATGCAAGGGATGGCACTTGCTATACAACACTCCAATTGTCCGGTGATTGTTCAATCTGATTCTAGTGTAGCGTTATCGAGTTTGACAGGAGATGGATTGATTCGTTCTGCCTATGGACATCTCGTAGCTGAAATTAAGGCATTGATGAGGGATAGGGAGTTTATTCCCCAGAAATTAAATAGGGATCAAAATAGAGTCGCTGACCGCTTGGCTAATTATAGTCGTGTAGAGTGTACCACGGCTGTGTGGATGCATCTAGGACCACCATGTATCGAGGATCTTTTGCCTCACGACTGTAACTCTATCAATTTGGAATAAAACTCCTTTTTCATCGAAAAAAATTATTTCAGTTTTAGTAAAATAGAAAACCGAGGGATACATATATGCCTGATATGCCAACCGTCATTACAATCATCTTGGCACACATTGCCAATCTCATCAGATCCATGTCTCAGCCAAACAGCCCTTCTAGTAGAAGATCTACCTAATTGATCACTTTCCTTTGAATGAATAAAGACAGCGAGATTTCTCAAAAAAAAAGAAAAACCTAACTGAGCAAGGGAATGAACAACACGGTTTTGGCTTCTGCCCTCCTTGCACAATCTCTATGGCATCCACCCAGCTCGCGGATGGAGAAGTTCGAAGCCGGCGTATCATTCAGCAACTCGCCGCTCCAAACCAACTTGCTAAGGAGCGGCTAGTTGCTCCAAGCGAGCACGCGGAGCATAGTGGCATGGGCATCATGGCTGCCGTGGACGACGCCATGTCATACCACTGCTCCTGTGCCCAGGACCGCGCCATCTATCATCAACGTGCGCGTAACCGCACCCTGCCGGCGGAGAAATAAGTTGGCATCACGGAGATGGATGAAACGGTGGCCAGCACGTCCATGGGCGCGACCATGATTGAGAACAAGTAGAACACGGGAGGCCGACGCCGCTTGGGTCCCGTGAAGGCCACCACCGAGGCGACGCTGGCGTACGCAATCGGTGTCTTGCCCGGTCGCAGGCCATCTTTGCCCCCTTCACATCTGGCTGAAACATACCGTGGGTGTTCCACTCTGATGAGCGGTGCTGCCGAAACATGAGGAAGCGAGCCACCCTTTGCGCTGGAGCATATACCTCCGAGGCTCACGGCAGTTTGGCAAGTGGACGGCTGGGCATGGGCAAGACAGTGGAGATCCGCCGGCACCGACCGTAGACTAATTTTACCTACTCCTTCCAAAATGTAGTGAATCTCATCTGGTTTATATGAAATCCGTCGTGTTTGGATGAATTTTGTCCGGTTAGTTAAAAAACTTGTTGAAATGTATGTGTACAGCGTTGGATGGTTGCCTCCCGCATCCATCCGCAGTCAAGGAGACCGTGCCCGTGGACTGGTCCCTTTCACCGCGGACAGATGCAGGAGAAAATTTGCAGGTCGCCGTTGAAAATGCCCTTAACAATCGACTCGGCATGTAAAGTTGATAAACTATTTAACTCCTAAAAATGGGCCTTGACTTTTCGGTTATCTAGAATTTGGTTAGTTTTTCTTGATCTCACCCTTAATGTACTGTTGGCCCATCGAAATGTAGTCCTGAAAACTGAGAAACTTTAGCAATCAACTTTTTTAGAACACAATACAAACGCAGACGCTCATACATAAAACATACACTATAAATGCACGCACACCCTATCCCTATGGGTACATCCGAGAGACTGTGCCACACATTATCTTGAGTCTGACAATGTCGCTCCAGACGCCTTTATAGTCGATGGGAACGTCTTCTACCATTGAACGCACATCTCGGTAAGTCCTGAAATAAATTCATGAAAATGCGAGTAGATGTTGTTTTTCCTGTGAAAAGTGAAGGAAAGTCTCCCTTCCCACAGGAATACCATATAAATTCATGAAAATGCGACCGAGTAGATGTTGTTTTTCCTGTGAAAAGTGAAGGAAAATCTCCCTTCCCACAGGAATACTATTCAGGCAATCCTTTGCACCGAACGGATGAACAGTGCAGAAAACCATATGATTCTGGTTTCTATGGCTTTCCTCCAAACCAAACGGATATTAACAATCACTTGAGTTAGAAAGTAAGCATTTTTTAATAAAAAATGGTGAATAAATTTTAGAACAAGGTAAATAATTTTTGAAAAATCGTGATGAACATTTTTATAAAATAAAAAATGAGCATTTTATAAATATGCAAGATACATTTTTAAAGCGCGGTAAACCTTTTTGAAACACAGGCTGGAAAACTTGTAAAACACCGTGAAATGTTCTTAAAAATGCAACAAAAATTTCATATAACACGGTGAATATATTTCAAAACACGGGGAACATGTTTTGAAATGCTTGACATTCTAAAAAAAATACATGATGCATGTTTTAAAGCATGACGAACATTTTTGAAAAATACACTATGAACTTTTTTATGTAAGCGATGACCAAAAATATGAACATCAAATGAAAAAACTTAAAGAAGAGAATCATTGAAATAAAAATGAAATACGATAATTATGAAAGGAAAGAAAGAAGCGAAAAGAGAAGGAAAAAAAAGAAACAAAATAAACCGAAACGCAGAAAAGCTAAAAACTTTTTTTAAATTAAGAAATGTCCACAAATTTAGAAAAATATCATGATTATTTTTCTAAGCTAAAACATGATTTATTTTAGAAGTTCATAATTTCAGAAAATGTTCTTGACTTTTTATAAAAAATGAAAATGAAAAAATACATGAATATTCTTTAAATGTGGAGATGGAACCGGCCGACAACCCTCCTCACACCACTAATTAAATTCTCGTTGCACACATGTAGTTGCACGTCGAGAGTGGACTTGAACCTAGAACAAAAATGGGTCGGGCGCTAGCAGTGTATCCGGCGTGGAGTTGTAACCGGAACATAATGGTCGGCCCTCTAGTTGCGTATTGAGGATGAACAATTCCAAGTTTTATTGAAGGAAGAATGCAGCTCCAGCAGTCTTGGACAAAGCTACAATCCGAGAACAAATGTCTAGAGGAGTGTTGTGTGAGTTGATTACTGAAATACGTATAGTATAATAATATTCTTGGAATGAAATTGGGTGTTGAGGCGAATCAACCTGTGGTTGAGATGGTTAGGTGGACAGTGGTATCCCCAACCCACCAGAGTTCAAATCCTGGTGCTCGCATTATTCCTGAATTTATTTCAGGATTTGCGGCGATGCGCTTTCAGTGGGAGGAGACGTTCCCGTCGACGACGAGGCGCCTACGGTTGCTTCGTAAATCTCAAGATGATATGCCGGCTCAGTCTCTCGGAGGTGCTCATAGGGGTAGGGTGTGCGTGTGTGCGTTCATAGGGGTGAGTGTATGCGCGTGTATATGAGCGCTTGTGTCTGTACTGATGCTCAAAAAAAATTGGGTGTTGAGAAGCTGACACTTGTTTTTTTTTACTGTTTTACCGTGAATATGAGCATACCACCGATTTATGACCTTTGTTTGTAAGTTCTCTTTAATTTCTCCTAGTGTATACTGGAACACTTCTACTTGTCTCCTGATCCTATTCTTACGTGAGTGATGCTCCGTGCATGCAGCATGCACGCATGAGATAAGGCTGGCCCGATCGGCACCTTCGGAATAGCGAGTCTCGCAACAGCACAGCCTAACAGAACGGACGAATCAACATACCTATCTCAGTAGTTTTGAGAGCCCCTGCCACCAGCCCTCGACCCGACCTGAGCCGCCGGGCAGAGCCAGACGCCGCGACGCGCCTGCCGCCGCAGCCCCTAAACACATGAGTGAGGAGGGCGAGAGGATGGAGATCGACGACCTCCTCTCCGAGATCCTCCTCCGCCTCCCGCCGGAGCCATCTTCCCTCCCGCGCGCTTCCCTCGTCTCCAAGCGCTGGCGCGGCCTGTCCCGCGACCCGGCCTTCCTCCGTCGCTTCCGCGCTCGGCACCGCTCCCACGCGCCCCTCCTCGGCGGCTTCTTCACCGACTACCCCACCCCCGCGCACCGCAACAACTTCGTTTCCTTCGTCCCGACGCTGGATGCCCCCAACCGCGTCCGCTTCCCCTTCCCGGTCGCCGACTTCCCCTGCATACTATTCAGCTGTCGCCACGGCCTCGTGCTCGCCGCCTCGGAACACCGGCAAGGGTTCCTGGTTTGGGACCCCGTCACCGGCGACCAGCACCGCCTGGAAGAACCTCCGGGCCTCGACGCGATGAACGGGGCCGTGCTTCGCACCGGAGAGGGCCATTTCCGGGTCGTCTTGGTAGGCCACGACGAGCATCACACGCAGGCGCTCGCCTGCGTTTACTCATCGCAGACCCGTCAATGGGGCGGTGTCATCTCGGCACCGATCCCACCTGTTGTTTCTATAGTGACGGAAATTCCAGGTGTCCTGGTTGGGGATTCCATTTACTGGTTGTCTTCTAGGAATCCGGATCATCCGACTCACATTCTTGAGTTCAATTTGGGTACACTGAGCCTAGCCGCGATACAGCTCCCGGTGAATATGTATGGCCAGGGGAATCACAGCCTCTGGGTTATGAGGGCACAGGATGATGGGCTTGGATTCCTCTTCCTGTGGGGCACCGACGCGCAACTATGGAAGAGGACGAAGAATGGCGGTGATGATGCTGCTAATTCATGGACGATCGCAAAGACTATTCAAATGGACAAGCTACTGTCCTTGAACACAGAGGAGGAGAAAAGGAGCCTGTCGATAGAAGGGCTTGTTGAAGACCGAAATGTGGTGTTCTTCAGAACAGCTATCGGTCACTTTATGGTGCATCTTGAGTCACTCTGGTCATTGAGGTGCAAGGAACTTTCCGAAACCCACATCATACATGTGTTTCATCCATTCTCAAGTGTCTACACAGCAGCAGATAATAGCACATCTTCATGATGCAGGTATAAAAATGTTTAAGTCATCTCCTATAAGCGGTTGATATGAAGTCTTCCACGTGTTTTCGTTAGTGTTATAAACAACAATCTGAATTACCACTGTATATATCAGTTGGCTCTTTAAAGTGCTTGGTGAATTCTCAAACATATAGTGTTGTTTTCTAGTGTTCCATTCTGATACTTGTGTGGCTCAATTGCATGTGATGTTTATAATCTTGGTAAACATTCATTAATTAGTCATAACTAGTTTTCTCTATGTTCGTTATTCCATTAGTTCTGCTTCCATAGCCAATGGGTTATCAGTGTTCTATATTGTCATGATTTTGGGTTTCTTTAGAAAAAAAAAGTATGAGTGTGTCCCTTCTCGCGGAAAAGAAAAATGGTAGCAACTTGTTTTCTAACATACACATGTCATTACTATTATTTGTACCAAACTATATATGTGGTTTGAGTATGACTTAGCAAAAGATAAATTATCAATTATTCCATCATTCGTAGAGTATAATAATGAATACAAAGAATATTGTTAAATGGTTTGTATGATAATTGAACTAAATATCATTGTTTCATGCCTTTTGAGGGTGTATAAGAATCATATAAAGTGTATAGTTGCAGTGTTACGTGGTAGGTTGAATTTGAAAATAGCTCATGAATAAAATAGCTTGAACCAACTAGTCATGAAATTGGTAGCTCAATCGGCATAATTGAAGCTTAAAGCTGATTATATTTTTCCGTCATCACATACTGTTATATCGTTTGACCATGTTAAAAATCTAGGTTTGTACTTAGATTGACAACTTTGTATGATATTTACAGAATATTTATTCATTATATAACTTTTATTAGGAGTCCTGGCACCCAGCTACAAGTTGCAAGTCCATTTGTATGAGAGAAAAGGATATGCACTCGTACAATACAAATTAATATATTGGCTTCATGTCATTATTTGAACCTGAGGGGTCACTATCACTTTGTTCTTGGATTTTGTTAGTCTTGTTTTATCTGATATGGTGTGGAAGTAACTTAAGAATAATTCTAGTTAACTTGGCTCTTCTTCCTCTAGATCCTCAGAGGAGTGATACCTTGGGACCTTTCCCTGTTTGTACCTATTTTCATGCCTACTCACTGCTAAAAATGTTGTCATGCTAGGTAGTGTTTGATGAATTATTTGGCCAGTCTTAACTGGACATGTAACTGTCCATTACCCTCTAATATACTCAATCCATACCAAAATATAAGGCATTTTTGCGATTTAAGTTGAACTGCAAAAGCGTCTTATATTTTGGTACATAGGTAGTAGTTTGCCTGGTCCAAACTAGATGTTTTTGTGGTTGCACACTTTATTTACTTTGATTTTGGTTAGATTTTAATATCACAAATGGAATTCATCACCCAAAACAACATTACTAGATTAATAATACTAATTTCTTTCATCAAGTATTGTTTTTTGTACTGACAAGTTGTAATTAAAGCGTATTGGCCAAAGTTTTTTATTTCTGATATTGGGCAAAGTTAACATAAATTTTATGTCCATTTTGCAGTGAAAGAAGTATCAATCGATCAGTTGATGCTTAACGGATTGCTATGGTCGTGGAAGTTAGCCCTTCCAGAATACTCCAGTCTGGTTCATCACATCAAGCTCCTCTTTTCCCCTACCATGACCGGTCAGCATCCCATTTTCCATCTGTCATGTCGACCACTTCTTCAAGTTGTTCCCGTGCGAGATTGGCATTGGAGCAATTGGTGGGCTCCGGCCACCGGCCGTTGGTCGATGCAACGTACTCCGACTCGTTAGTTTACATACTCCCTTAGGTAGTTGGATACATCGGCACAACACTACTTAGTGCCATAGGGCAAACTATAATTAAATTAACATTTATACTAATTTTTTATACTTATTTTCATTGAATCAAATCTTATCAATTAATTATTTTAATAAATTAGTTAAGATATAATGAAATTGCAATGTTGTTAATTTCAATAAAAGTGTTACTTGTGATATATACTTATCCACTGTCTATTGTTGGCAAAACAACATGCACTTTTGATGTATCACCCATTTAAAAGATATAGACACGAAACAGCCTTGAATGTGAGAACATAAGGAAAAACAAAAGTCGCATGCATTCAAAGATCAATTTGTGACACTTGAGTGAACATAGTGTCTATATATGTGTGTACTCTTGAATATCTTGGTTGAGATATCTAAAACACATAGTATAAGAAATATCTCTATAATAGTATCATTATATATTATGTAATACCTAAAACATTGGATCATTGGTTTACTCACTAGTGCAAAAAAGCCTAGCTATGACATGGCAAAAATGGCCTTGCTGATGTTGACACCCGATGCCACCAGTATGCCATCACTGTTAAAAATAGTAAAGGCGATGGAGCACACGTCAGTAGTATCATATATATACTCACTACTGGAATCAGAAGATTTGCCGACCGCCACCTCTTTGCCGTCTGCTAGTGGACGGCAAAGAATGTCTTTGCCATGAGCCACGAGAAAGCAGATGGCAAAGCAGCAGCAGACGACAAAGTAATGCTTTGCCATCAGCCATTATTTTGCCGTCCGCTAGCTGACTGCAAAGAGGGTGTTTGGCCCACTGGTTGTTAAGCCCTAACGGGCCCCCTCTTTGTCGTTCGCCAGCAGACAGCAAAGAGTATGTTGCCATCAGCTTGCGGATGGCAAAGGCGACACGGACGGCAACGCTTCAAAATAAGATAACGGCCCCCGCCCCCGCCGTCGCCCTCTCTCTTTCTCCTCTCCTCTCCTCTCCGCCTGACAAGCACCGCCGCCGCCCCGTCTCCCCACACCATCCCGCCGCCCCCACCGGCCCACGACC
>NC_041391.1:712404204-712404724 GCF_002162155.2 Triticum dicoccoides
GTCACCACCCCCTCCCCGACTCGCCGCCGCCCCCACGGTGAGCCCCTTCCACCCTGTTTTTTTTCTTCTATTTTTTAGTTGAGTTAGTTTTTAGGTTCAATTAATTAAGGTTTTTAGTTAAGGTTTAGGTTTAATTTGTTTAGGCTATTCAGTTTAGGTTTAATTTGTTTAGGTTATTTAGTTTAGTTAGTTTAGGTTTAATTTGTTTAGGTTAATAAGTTTAATTAGTTTAGGTTATTTAGTTTAATTAATTTAGGTCTAATTGGTCTAGGTTGTTTAGTTTAGTTAGTTTAGGTTTAATTGGTTTTGGTTTTCGAGTTTAGTTAGTTTAGGTTTAATTGGTCTAGGTTATTTAGTTTAATTAGTTTAGGTTTTTTAGTTTAGTGTCGAGGGTCGAGTGGTCGGGGTGTCGTGTCGAGGGTCGAGGGGTCGGCGTGTCGTGTCGAGGATCGAGGGGTCGGGGTGTCGTGTCGAGGGGTCGAGGATTTGCCATCCCGACCACGACACCTCGACCCCTTGA